>NC_060895.1:7662824-7857824 GCF_014805685.1 Silurus meridionalis | reverse complement strand
CCTGACGTTAATGCGGGTAATGTGCTGCGCTTATGTCTCTGTATGTCTCTGCTTCTCTTCGTGAGTTCCTAAACATCTATACTTTATTCCACCTCCTTTATTTTAACGATGAATGAGCAGTGGCGAAAAAAACCTCACATCAGCACCTTCGAGGCGTTGGAAAGACAATGAATTGGAAAAAAAAGAAAAAAAAAGAAAGAAAATGTGCTTATACTTGTCAAAATGTACATTACAGCAGAGTTTAATTCTTTCTTCTAAGATTCCAACGATGTTCGGAAATTGGGTTCAGAGCGCAGGGATACATGATGGATTCCCCCTGGAGCACAGAGGGTTAAAGGTTCTTACTGAGAGGCCCAAGAGTGGCAGATCGGCGATACTCGGGTTTGAACCGCCGACCCTCCGGTCAGTAACCAAGAGCCTTAACCACTGTCCTACCACCTTGGAAACTGGTACGAGGTCTGACTGTCTCATGTCTCACACACTGGCCTTAAACACACTTACAGCAGAAAGCATCGGTCGTAATAAATCTATCAGTTTAACTTCGTTTCCACGATTGTAGTGCAGTCCTTTTTAAAAATAAACTTTGATTTTTTTTTTAATGAGCTTTATAGCACAGCTGTCTTGAAACCGGTATTCGATAATACGTTGTTTCATTGGCGACATTTTTTTTTGGAAGTCTGGACAAAAGTATTGAGACACCTGACGTGACCCGACATTGTATATACATTGTATATTACATTTTCCCTTTACTTGAACTAGGAGACCCAAAACTGTTCCAAGATGACAATGGCCCTTTGCACAAATCCAGCTCCTTGAAGATATGGCTTACATGAGGTTGGAATGGAAGATCTTGAGTGGCCTGCTTTAGAGCTCTGGCCTTAACCCAATTGAATACTTTTGTAATGAATTGGAACATCAATACCCGACTTTGCTAACACCCTTGTGGTTAAAGGAGAAGAAATCTCCATGAACACACTCCAAAATCTAGTGGAACATCATTCCGAAAGACTGGGGGTTATTATAACAGGAAAAGGGGAATACATGTAGAATGTGGTTTAAAAAGCATGTATGAATCTGATATTTAGGTGTCCACAAGTGTATAAGTTGTTCTTGTAGTGTAAGTTCACATTTGGATTTATTATAGCTGGAACGACTGTCCGAGCCGTCCTGACCAATCAGATTTGAGAATTCTACCCATTATTATTTCCCTCAACAATGTGTGCTTTATTCTCTGCTTAATTGCGCTTCAGTTTGATTTGAGCTGCTTTATTCCTTTGAGTCATCACAGTGGAGCGATTTCTATGGTTCCCCATGTTTAAAGACTTACCAGTCCATTTTAAAATTAAGGTGTCCACTTAGGTTTAAATCATAACAGGAGACGAGACGTTGGAAAAGAGTCGTAGGAGCGTTGTGCTTTAATCAAGCGCTTAGGAGAGTTCAAAAGCCGCAAATGATGTTTTCCATTAGACAGTGCGACTCTGTATAATCTCTCTCATATGAAGCCGGGAATAAAAACATCGACATATTCGTCGCAGTCAAACTGCTGACATTCTCTCTTATTGAACGCACTTATTGAAAAGAAGAAGGGAGAAAAAAAAAAAAAAAAAAAAAAAAAAAAAAGTATTTTCTTTCCCGTATCACCCCCGCCTCCTTGATTGACGGACCAATTGTCCTCTTAATGTTCTCAAAAAATGTGAAAGGCTTCAACCTTCCAAAGTTCATACTCATGAAGTCTGACAAGCCCCTTTAAAGACGGAAGCCTGGATGGAGATTAAAGGAAAACACCAGTGCTGTTTTCAAGCTAATTTTCCAAACCTGTAGCATGTGTGTGATTATGACAGATCAACACATTACTTCCTTTTACGCATAACAATAAAATAAATATACGTTTACTTATAACTAGCTTTTCTTGGAAGGCAAGTGCAGCTGTTGGAGCAGTTCATAATCTAATAGGGAGATTTTGCTTGTACAATATCCTCCACTCTTCTGAGAATGAAGTTCCACTAGATTAGATTGGGCACAAGGGTTTTAGTAAAGGCAGGTACTGATGTAGGACGAGGAGGCCTGGGGCTGCAGTCAGTTCTCAAATTAATCTCAAAGGTGTTTAATAGGGTTTAGGGTCAGATCTTCACTCCAACCCATGTAAACCATATCTTTATGAAGCTGGCTTGGGCAGAGGGGCATCATGGTGCTGGAACAGGTCTGAGTCTCCTAGTTAAAGAGAAGGGGAAATTAATTTCTACCACGTTGAAAGACATCCTATAGAATTGCATGTGTCCGACTTGGTGGTAACAGTTTCGGAAAGAAGCTCACATGGCTGGAAACATCAGGTGTCCCAATAACCCCAATATAGTTCACCACTGTATGTGGAAATGTTAAAATTCCAGTCCTATAGATGCAATAGAGGAGATTAAGTTGAGAATTTGAGCTAAAAAGTACATAGAATTATATATTTTGTTTAGGTTCAAATGTGTTTCATGCAAACGTTTTTCATTTAGAATCGAGGGAATTTCTGGTCCTAAAAGATCTTGCCGAGGAAAGGAAAAAAACTGGAAAAAACTGGAAAGGATTCCCTGGGTTTGTTGAGTGAGCAGTAGTGAAGCCTGCACTGGAGGAGCAGTGTGTGGATGTGTGGACGTGTGAGTGAGTGAGAGAGAGTGATGGAATGTGCTTGCTCTGTGGGGATGCAGTCCTGTGCGATGAGGACATGCAGCAGGGAGGAAATGTAAAGTAAAAAGCACACAATGTTCTTCCCTTCGCGTTCAGAGGAACGGCTCGAATTGCTCGACTGAGAGGCGGTGTGAGGGCTGGAGCTCCACCCATATACGCGAGAACCCATCCAGGAAGCAGCTGGTGTGTAGGTTTTTGCAGTAGGAACACTGTGGAACACTCTTGAATGGGATTAGGTTTCAGGGAAAGCATTCGTGGAATTCGGAAACCAAATTCGATTCAATTTCAAGTCGAGTGTCGTTTTTGTTTCTTGGCTTTTAAATAACACACTCCGCACGCCCCTTTGTTCCTGTCACAGCGATTCTACAGATGCACGTATGAATGCCAAGTTTTGATTGTTTCGTTCGTCTCGTCCTCAGTGAGGAAAAAGAAATTTGAAGTTGCTCACCTTCAGTCATGAAGTATGGGATTCGGAAGCGGCCTTCTAACACACGCTGCCTTAACACAGGCAGGGAGGGACCATCAAAAGGCAGGGCGCCACACACCAGCACGTAAAGGACCACCCCTAAACTCTGCAACACACACACATATACACACACACACTACAATCATTAACAGTGCATAACTAGATAATGCAGCAGATACACACTACGCATTAGGTGTCAAAGTACAGGTGCTCTCACATGACTCTCTCTCATGTGCTGTAGACCTTGTTCGGTTTACACGCTGACATCAGATGAGCACAAGAGGTCACGCAAACAGCCTGTCGCATGACTAATTAGCTGCTCGGGTGTCATCTAAATACATACTTTAGAGAATAGGCAGCGGTGACAAACCAAAAATGGATAAAAACTCAAGTCTCAAACCTCGATAAGAAACATAGATCATGACAAGTATGTTAGTTAGTAGTTTGTTAGTAGGTCTGTTTGAATATTTGTGTGATTTAATGGCCATTATAAAATGAACATGACATTCAGATACAGATTTAAACCAGTATATGTGTTTACCTTGTAAATGCATTGAATGGGTGTTTGGGGGCGACACTAGAAATTGTACAGACCATTTGTCAGGAAGCCTTAATTTTAAAAATAATAATCACTCCCTATCCAGTCAATAACTGCACTGCTACAGTTAACACAAGTTAAACCACTAATACACTATTGGAACAAAACTATCACGACACATGGCTTTCCAGTTACACCTGTTCCAGCTTGGCAATGCCAGCTCTATGGAAATATGAGTACAATTCTCTCATACTGACCACTGAATGTTCAACATGGCACCTCATGGCAAAGACTCTCTGAGGATTTGAGAATTAGAATTGTTGCTCTCCACAAAGAAGTACAGTACAGTGGCTAGTGTCATACAGAGGTTTTCCAAGACGGGTTCCACTCAAAACAGCCCTCGCAAGGGTCCATCAAAGAAGTTGAGTCCTCGTGCTGTGCGTCAGGTGCAGAAGCTGCTTCAAAAAACAGACGCATGAATGCTGCAATATTGCTTTAGAGCTTGCAGAAACAGAAGGTTTGCTTGTCGGTGCTCAGACCATACGCAACATACTGCAATGAGTCCATTTGAATGACTGTCTTCCCAGAAGAACGCTTCTTCTGAAGCTGGTTAACAAGAAAGCCTGCAAACTATTTGCTGAAGAAAACCTGTCCAAAGCACGAATTACTTTGAACCATGTCATGAGGTCTGATGAGACTAAATAAACTTGTTTGGCTCAGATGGTATCCAGGATGCTTGGCAACTCCCTGGTGAGGAGCACCAAGAAAATTGTGTCTTGCCTACTAATCCCAGCAACAACCTACATTTAAAACCTAAATTTGTTCTATGAAATTGTATTAATTTATTCCCAACAGTTTATTCTCTTCATTTGTGGTGTATCTCTTGGCTGACTGCTTCCAGTACTTGTATGTGGATGTTAGATTTTTTTTGTCCAATCAGATTTCAGCCTCTATGTGCTGCCATGTCAATCTAATCTGCTCAAGGCCTTCAAAGTCAGTACTGCTGGCATTTTTACCATAGTCTCCTTAAAAATTAGCTCTGTTTCTTTAACCAATCAGATTTCAAGCTAGCTGGCCCAGAACAGCGTCTGCATTTTTTTGTCTTCTGATTGGTTGGTCAGAGGGAACCTGTTACAGCCAAGTTACAGCCATATATATATATTTGGTGTGTGTCACAAAATGGCTTCCTATTCCTATTATCTATGCTCAATACATAAGGTATAAATTACACTATTAAAAAATGCTTACAAATGAACATAGATCATTTAAAATTCAGATTTCAAACATGCATATTTATAGTCTGTAAGGTAAAGTGAGTAAGTATTGACACCCCTGTGATTACTACTTTCTTCATTTTGCCATTATAGAAGGACAACATATCCACAGTGGCTCATACTCTATACAGGCACCAAAACAATTGTTTTAACATTGTAAGCAGTTTTCTCCTCACATAAAGCCATTCTTTTTCAATTGTAATTTTTTCACAAAGCTGTAAGGGAATTTACTGAGGTAAGATGTGACGTGATTTCATCACTGGGGCATTTCCTGTTGAATCGGTAAAAAAAAACCCTTATACACAAAAGACTTACCCAGATGTCTAGCTGTGGTCCTTCATACTGCTGTCCTTCAAACACTTCAGGGGCAGCATATGGGGGACTGCCACACCATGTGGCCAAAGGCTTTCCCGGCTGGAAGAAGTTTGCAAAGCCAAAATCTGTAGTAAAGACAGACATGAGAGAGAGAGAGAGAGAGAGAGAGAGAGAGAGAGAGAGAGAGAGAGAGAGAGAGAGAAAGGAAAAGCAAGATGTGAATTTAAGGGTGGATGATGAGCATGACAGATTGCGCTGTTTTGGATGAGGGGGTGGACAGGAGAAAAGGAGATGAGTGAAAAGAGCGAGATCATTCTCTCCTGCATTGGCACACAAATCAGAGGGGGATTAGAAGCCTGGCTCACGGGAGGCATGTGGTGACTGACAGCAGCCTGAATTACAGCAACGTCTGTGTGAATCAGGTCATGAGGAGGTGGGAGAGATAATGACGGCGAGACATATGCTCATTAACCCTCAGGCGAGACAGTGTTCTTGGCTTTGGACACCAAGTGCATGGAGAAGGTCCTGCTCCAGTACCAAGCTATTTTCAATCAGAGCTACAGAGAATAATAAATAATCTCTGATGTCATTACAGTTCTCTTGTCTCCACGATCGGAGCTCGTGACCCATCGTGATTGAGTGTAAATCTCCATTTTTGTCATTAACCCAGTCATTAACATCCTGGGCTAGGTTATGACCCGTAATACAAACACTAATTGAGGGCATTACGACGTATTATGTGGAAACCCAAGCAGCAAGAAGCTTTGACCTTTCATACAGCATTGACTTGAAGCAAAAACTGACAACCTGCTACAAAAAAAAGGTCTCATTGCATAAAGCCACTTCATCTGGATGCTTTACTCTGGGATATGTATGTATCGCATCACGCCGGTATATCAACATCTCACATCTCGATAACACTCTAAACTGCATAACAAGCCTGAATGTTCGAGACCAGACACTGGTACAGTAAAGGCACTAAAAAGCAGCCAAGTTTTTTTTTTTTTTTTCCTCTTTGTATACGTCAGACATGCTGGGCAAAGTGCTTACAGATTAGATAGAGAGTCTGTTCGTGGCAAAACAATGGGGCAAGGTCGCCAAATATGGCATGCAAACAGAGCAAAGGCTAATCTAATTCCCACCCCTGCGCAAAGGGAAAATTCCCATAGTGTCACCACAGGACAATGGATCGACCTAAAAGGGGAATAGAATAACAGCACAACAAATCCATGGCCACATGTGTAGAACACTCACATGGTGTTAATCAAATGCAAACGCTGCATCCAGAAGTAAAATGACACAGAAGGTTAACTGGAGCAGATGTTGTGTGGTGCCAAGCCTAATACGTAAGACTTCATAGGCTTCATCTATAAAGTCTAGAAAGACTATGCAATTCTAGAAAACCTGAATAAACACTGGAGAACCGTAACCGGATTAGTGTTGTGTTTGAAATGATGACCTTTTGTTGCTTTGACTTATGTCTATAAAATGAAAAACATAATCCAAAAAAAAAAACAAAAAAATCAGAACTATTTACTGTGGGGTTCGGGAAGGAAGGATGCAAGCATGTAGAATTGGTCACATAATCCAGCCAGTAATCAAACAAGCCAGTTCACAACCATTAAGCTTGGAATATAGCAACAACGGTTTACCGTACATAAAAGGTCAGGGGTTCAAGCTCCAACACCACCAAGCTGCCAAGCTGCTAGGCCCCAGGAGCAAGGCCCTTAAACCTCTTGGCATCAGGAGGGCCGTGCCAGCCTGTGCTCTGACGCAAACTAACTCACGGAGATATGTGAAGGAAAGAATTTCACTGTTCTGTAAAGTATATGTGACAAAAATAAGGCTTCTTTTTCCCAACAAAGCACAAAATGCATTAATAAATGCAAGTTCCCAGCATGATGTCTGAAGTAGTTCTAGTTTTTGGAAAAACGAAATTCATGATGAGCCATTTTGTGCTGAAAGGGGAATTTGAGATAAGTTACCAAACTAATCTTCGTACTGTACATCGATTTGAGTGTGCATTTATCGCGATTGGAATTTTGGAAAATGTCCCTAAAACGTATCTCTGGATGCAGTGGCATTACATTTTCCATTCGTTTAAACTAGAACACTCAAACCTGTTTACAATGCAAGCTCCATGAAAATATGTTTGAAGTGGAAGATCTCGAGTGGTCTGCTATAGAGCACTCAACTCATTCCTATTCAGGTCCTTTCGGGTGAATTTGTTACGATGACTGCGCCACAGGCCTTTGCGGCTGAATGAGCACAAATCTCCACAAACACACTCCAAGATCTAGTGGAACATCTTCCCAAAAATGTGGAAGTTATTATAACAGGAAATGGGGACTAAATGTGCAATGGGATGTTCAAAAAGCACATACATAGAAATTTATAAATCAGGTGTCCACAAACTTTTTGTCCGTATAGTGTATTTACTATAAACTGTCATAATGGAGGTTTTCCAAGTTGCTCAGCAGACATTTAAAATGTACAAACCCTTATATGAACAGTAATGCTTTTAAAACGAGACAGACAGGAAGAGATGCCAATGTCCAGAAGCTTCTCCTCACAAATGAACAAAACCAGGCCCAGCTTACAAAGACAAAAATTAAGTATTACATTTAGAAATGCCTTCACGCTTAAGAATTTAAGAAAGTGGTACAAATATACTTTTATTTACTGGCTGGCACTAAAAGCCTAATCAAGCCTATAAAATCCAGAGATGGATTCGTTACTGTACCAAAGTAGATTTTTCTGGTATTTGACTTCACTATTTTTTATCCATTATTCACTCGGTACCTTTTTTTTTTTTACACAAATATCTGTACTTTCTACTTCTTACATTTCCAACCAGCTCGTTACTTTAGTTTTAATCTATTCAGTGACTATCAATATTTTTTCCTTCTCAGTGCGCAGTTTTCAGCCCATCAACTTATTTCTTGTTATTGCGTCCTTTTTTCAACCTACCACTGGTGTATCATTTCCTGGCTCTCACACGCCGCAAGGCGTAGGCTAGTTTACGAAGCTAACAGCGAGCAAGGAAGAAAGCAACAAGAAGTATGGGGTTAACGTGGATGAGACAGAGGGAGTCAGTGATGCAAACATGACAGGACGTTCCTGGTGATCAACTGATCATCTTTTCTCTGCTTGTGTTCTATATGGTGGTTGTTCAGCTTGGATACATTCATTATTTAACATAATTTGAAATTATTTTGTATTAATATATTAATATGATGTGAGGTCAAGTTACTAATGACACTAAAACGTGGTAGCAAAGGCTACTTTTTTACTTACTTACAAACTTCTTTACTTTAACTTGTGTAAAAAAAATGTAATCAGTACTTCAACTTTCACCAGAGTCTTTTAAAAACACGAGTATCTGCACTTCTACTTGAGTGAGGGATGTGTGCACTTTTGCAATCCCTAATAAAATCTTACCCACTAAACCACTGACCGCTTCAGTACTCTAATAATTTCCTAATCTGTGCCCTTTACTTTCTCGTGCTGCAGAGTCGTTCTGCGGCGAGACCGATTCAGGCTGTTACAATTTGTTCCGGGATAAAAATTGAACGTGCCGTCTTCTTTACCTTTACGGAGGCACTTTTTGAAATACCTATTACAAGTGCAAACAGAAGGAGCTCCTCTGACTACTGCAGGATGCGTGATTTATAAAGGTAGATTTAATCAGAGGAGGGTCAAAAGATGAATGGTGTGTCAGTACTGCAATTTTGTCTCAATTCCTGTGAGCAATGGGGGGGAAAAAAAAAGAAAGAGAGAGCGAGCGAGAGAGAGAGAGAGAGACTGGAGCCAGGAGACAAACTGATGAAGGGATTAATATGAAGGGAAGTTGAGAGGTACGGAGAGGAGGTGGAAGAAAAAACATCTGAGATGTGCGAGGCAATGACGGTAAAGACTCCTGAGAAGAGCTGACCCACTTTACAAGCAGAATGGCGAGCGCTAGAGATTGACGTCAATGCTGCCCCGGCTGACACTGCAGAGGTGAGTCCCTCGGTGCTCCATACTGCAATCGCTCGTTCTTATCCAACCGCTTGGCCTGCAGCTGTTATTGAAGCGGGAACACGTAACAGCTTGGTTTCAGTGGTTAAAAAAAAAAAAAAAGGCTTGTACAGAGGTCAGTGAGCTCTTTCATAACGGAACCCTCCGGTGGACCCGAAGGATCACGACAACTCTCATAGCGTGAGCACAGTGGCCTTGCGCAAGTCTCCGGGGATTCGGTTGTGACATGTGTTTCACAACTGGCCCATGTCTGTGACGTGTCGTCCACTCCTACCCGTTTGCTTAAGAAGATCATAAACTGACGTAAAAAGTCAATTCGATCCGAGGACACACGAGGTAAACCGGGGCACATCTGATTCACACTACTTTTCAAGGTCCAAACGTACGAGCCTGACCGATTTAAGCGTCCGGCGCTAGGCGTGAACTTCACTCAAGCTCGGACATGTTGCTCTTTCGAGCTGCAGATAAAAGACTACCTTAATGCTGTGACCTTTCTCTGAGAGCCTGCAGATGTAGGTGGCTTCTAAAGGTTTGCCAAAGCAGAAAATAGAGAGCCAACAAGAGAGCTAGAATGACCGATATACTATTAATCTTCACCTCTGATGCTCTTTTCATACGCCTATTATGTGTTTTGTACACTTAGCTGGACATGAGCTTCAAAAATCCTTTAAGATTGCAATCCGATTGGCTATTCACAGATATGATGAGCCGTTCGAAACAATTAATCACTGGGTTAAAGAATGAAATGAGGCTTGTAAGACAATACTGATAATATTGTAGAGAAAAAAAAAAAAAAAAAAGCAAATTGCTTTTTATTTAATGTAATGTACTCAGCAAGTTCACAACAAATAGTGTTTGTGTGCCTGTATAGTTGTAGCTTCGTGCTATCGTGCACAAGTCTTTCCGTCTCTCAGTCCGTCTCTCAGGCTTTGTTTTCCACTTGGCTGGATAGTTCATATAGCGGTCATCTTGGGAACAGTACCCAATCTAGACTGCTGGCCTTTAATACCATGTAGCCCACAGTAAATACCGGACTCCATTACCTCCAGAATATCAGATCCATTTTCTCAGAGCTCCACTTCCTAGTCAAAGCACAGCTAAACATCAGGGTTCATCTCGCAGGGGACGTATCTCACTAATATCCCTTCACTCAAATCTGGCTCTTGTTCAAGACCATGAACCAGACACGTCTGGCCCGCGTGTGTGTTTAAGTCCCCCCCTGCAGTGTCATTATCCCCCTCCATAAATATCATTTTGCATGCACCGTATTAATAACAGCGGCATGTGTTTACTATATGCGAATGTTCTTGGAGGAACCCGAAGATCTGAGCCAGAAATCCTGGAGATTGGTTGAAGTCACAGGATACACTGCCTTGGAAGAAAATCAGCGGGAAAATTATAACCAGGGAAGGGCTCAGTTTACAGTACTCATGCACGTACATCATGGACGAAGCAGGATGAAATGACCGTGACTATGGGATACAGTACGTGTGGGTGTGGAGCTCTTTACACTTTCATTTGGTCAGGTTTATAGTTTAATGTTTTTTTTTTTTTTTACAATAAAGTTTAGTCATATATAAAAAAAGGATTTACTTTATAAACACAGTGCTGTTAAATACTTTTGGTCATGAATCAAATCCCAGGTTTATATTAATGGGCTGGTTCTAAGAGATTGTTTCCATGGTAACAGATTCAATTCACAGGGGCTTGTATAGTCGTAGCACCACATAGTTTGCATATTAATGCATATATAAGTGAATGTAAAAAGAAAGTAAATAATGCTAACAAATGAATTCAACCTGCACAAACATTCACTAGGGAACCACTGATTGAATATGTAGGGAAGGAATCTCTAGTTTTAGGTCAAATTATTATTTTTTTTAATTGTTACATTTATTTTAAAAATTAAAAAAATTAGAAACCGACTGCTGTAAAATAAAATAAATAAACCGCACAAAGCAATGTGCTTTTACATAAAAAAAAAAATATAATAAAAATAAAATAAAATTAAATTCAACTTTGGGTTGGTCACAGTATGTCATCAGTTCACCAATCATTATATCATTATATTCCTATTATAGCAAACCTAATACTATTGTATTTATTAATAATAATAAAAAAAGATTTTACCTTACGTAAGTTTTGTGCACAATTAGTTCAATATTACAATAAAGAATCGCACTCAATTTCTCATTTGTCTGCTTCTAAAACACATACTGTCCTGTTTTTACCTGCAATCTTGATGTTCATGTGTCCGTCTAGGAGCAGGTTCTCAGCTTTCAGGTCCCGGTGTACAACGTTGCCGTTGTGGCAATATTCCACTGCAGACAAGATCTGCCAGAACTTGCGACGAGCTTCAGGCTCACTCAGCCGTCCGTGCTTGGCCAGGTAGTCTGAAAGATAAAAGCGAGGATTAAACTTAGTCGTATCTAAAACGCGTGATGTACACACCCTTCCAAAAGTATCGGAACAGTAAGGTCGGGATCGTGCGATGAATTTGCGAGAACAGGTCCGCATTTCAGCTTTCATTTCCTGATATTTGCAATCTAGGTGCATCATACAGCTTAGAACATAACGGCCCTAAAGCATAAGTGAAATTTCGTCAAGTCTAATATCGGTTATCGTGTTTGTGGGTCATTTATTTGTTGGTGAACATGCTGATGACGTGCATGGGAGGAAACAAAAACAAAAACAAAAATTAGACTCGAGTCTCATCCGACCAGAACCGATGATCAAAGAGCGGTTGGAGAAAAAATGTAATGATTCCAAGCAGCCTGTTGTTAAACAGCAAGATTTTGAATCTCAAGATTCAGCTAAACTGAGCTCTTATTTCCCTTCAGGCTCTTATTTCCCTGTGTGGGTGAACAGTGCGCTAATGGGTCTGGTTCCTGGGAAATTTCGAACCGTTTCTTGCATATTGAGACTTTTTTCTTAATGACCCTAATTGGGATTAACGTTTATTATACTGCAGCTCATCTATTGTTTTTATATCCATTACCTGATTCCTGCTCTTTAGTTAGTAGTTCATAACAATAACAGATGCCAAAAAAGTTGTATGTGTCTGCAACCTTAACCTTAACTCCAAGGAGACGGGACATGGTTAACAACAAATAAGGGCATAGTCTGTCTAAGAGAAAATACATACAGGTGTGTGTGTGTGTGTGTGTGTGTGTGTGTGTGTGTGTGTGTGTGTGTGTGTGTGTAAAAATAAAAAAAGAATACTAATTCACAGAAAAAAAATTACAAATTGAAGACAATCTGAGACAGGCTTCAACTACAAACCGAGTGCTATAAAAAGTTTTTATCACAAAATTACTTGTTTGCACAGAAAAAGACCTGGCTGGTACGATAAGGATCGACCCTGATCATTCTCTCATTACTAGAAAAAAATATAGTAACCTAGCACTGCAAAAGACAAGAGCCGGCTAGGCTAGCATTGTCATGAGCCGCTGTTTTACATGTGCTTTACTCGTGTGAAAATGGGGCATGAGCTCGATGCAAATCAGCCACAGCGGACGCAGATCAGGCAGCAAGTTGTTCGGCTTGAATGGTGTCTTGCGATAAGTCAAAAAAATTGGATGTGGCCCTTGAGCTTGAGTCTGACTAGCATTTTAATAACAAAACAATGCGACGGAGAACACGGACAGTATTTGAAAAGCCATAACACTAATTTTTTACGATTTTTTAAGACCGGCTCAAGAATATTTCCAGTAAAACAGAGAAATTATTTGTCACATATGTGCTTCGAGACAGAAGTTCAGTTTCAGTGTGCATTATTGTGTGTGTGTGTGTTTGTCCTTATGCCTGTTTGTGTGTTTTTCCAGCTCACTGTGGTGTGTTTACCAGCTTTACACAATAGCTGACTCTTATTGGTTACAGTGCTGGAGTTTCTGTTTGGCCTCAAGTCACCTGACAGAGTTTTTCCTTTCGTTTGGCAGGCTGCTGTTTACACTAGTTTTAGAGATTGTGTCTAATTTATAGCTCACACAAACACACACACACACACACACACACACACACACACACAAATACTACTGCCCTATTTATTATTTACTACAGAACAATACTAACCAGGTCGAAATTCCAAACCTTTCAAAAAGGAAAGCAATTGTGACTTGAAAAGAATGTTCTTGATTATAAATGATGATGAAATTAGCAATGCAATTAGCAATTAATGTCCACAGCTTGCCTGTAAAATTCCCTGAAGTTACATCCATGAGACTTTTAGATTTTCTTAGATTTTCTTTAGATCTTTTCCGTTATATAAAAGCAATCAGTCTCGGTGTATTATTTCCTCTCGAAGTCCACAGCTTACCTCACTACATTCTGCTCTAATTTATATGGAAACGTATGGTTGTGGAAGTTTTTTTTTGTGGACTTTTCATTTGGAACCGGACTGAGAGTGAAAGAACTCGTGAAAAATCTGATTCGTGAGAAGCCGCGAGTGGCTATATATATATATATACACCTATATACTTGTCAAATGTAAGCAAAAGTGTACCTACTGTATAGTTTTGGTTTTAATTTACATTAGTTAACTAATTAGAAAAGGAAGTCCACATAATAGAGTACTCCGAGGCCATGATAATTAATACTGAAGAATTTAAAATGCCTGCACAAATCATTGGCTAATTGGCTCATCTCCCACACTAATTGAAAGAAAGAAAAAAAAACTGCTTTTAGCATACTGTTGAGCGTTAACTTCTACTCAAAACATAAAATGCATATAAATCAGCACTTCAGCTGCATATCATGGCAGTGTAATATTGTGCAGTGATGGTTACATTGCATTAGCTTAGTAGTCAAAGAAATTACACAAAACTGAGGTAATTAGTAAGTACACAATGTGATGTTTTTTTCTGTACGACTATCTGGTTCAGCCAATGTGGCCAGACTGGAAGCCCAGATCTTATCTAATTAATAAAAGTCCAATTTAAATCCTTATTTCTGCCCATAAGGTCTGCAATGAACTACCAGCTCTAGTCAATTGTTCAGCTCAGGGGAAGATCTCAAGATCTGGAACATTGAACAAGCTGAAAATGTCAGTGATGCTCAATGATAAGAGCAGTGTCATTTTAACCACACCGTTTAAGATCAGCTAAGCCCGCCCTCCCCTATCAAACCACAATCACTAGCAAGGTGAAGGCGAACATTTGCTTCTTCCGAGACACATGAAGTTGACCTTCACAGCTTTTCAAACTGAGCTGCAAAATACAGTATCTGTGTTTTTAGTGCCGTTATCTACCTTCTACATACATGAACTCACAGTTTGGCAAGTGTCCCTGAAAGTGATGGTGGGGAAACAGTATTTCTCCCAAATCCTTTATTATTCTCTCTGACCAATGGCTACAAATAGATGTAGCATTGTTGCCATTCATATTATATTTCAAACTATTTTTTATGTTCCTAAAAAAAATTCCAAGCATGTAAACAATACAAATAAATACATGTAAAAAGTTCTATAATAAAGAATTTCACCAATGTAAGATTTAAAACATAAAATATTGTGCATGCACAGTAATATCCAGTTAGATCCTCTAATCGTCATTCAATTTTCACTTTCTATTCTCCCTTTAAAGACAGCATGAAAACTTGTTCAGTAGTACAACATACTGTTACAAAGCCGTCATTGGAGACTCAATCCATAAACCTAACCAAATGATTAAATTAACTGAAGTGTCCGTGATACCTTTCGCTGTCAATCAGTGAACTGTTACGATGGAGACAAGAACGTATAAGGAATAAAGCATTAATATAAGCGTGTGATTTTTCTTGCAGCCAGTACTGCTATCAGAAAATGAAATCAACACTATCTTTCTAATCAATAAAACATTGCTTAGAAAAAAAAAAAAAAAGATTGATGCACAGGTGACAGAGCCACAATAGGGAGGCTCTGTAGTGTGGGAGTTCGGTAAACATCACCCTGAATGGCACAACCACGCTGTGCTCACGTTCAGGAGTGCTAGGCGAGGTCAAAACCCGCAGCACTCACACATTCCAGCTCTGAGTCAGCCCTGGCAGCACCGGGCACCGCTCTCCATGCGAACTGTTTCACAAACAATACTTATGGTGGGCACAATAAGTGTGGCGCAGGCCTGCATCGCCTGACTTCGCTCATAATATTTACCCTCTGCGAGCAGTAAATCCCACCTCAGTCTGAGTGGAAGTGGGTAAGGATGAAGACAGAGCGTGTTTACAGTGCGTGTGGCTCGGCGGTATGCGCACAACACCACCTGCTCGCAACATGTCACGGCCTTTTCCTGCCACAAGACAACAGGGCAAAGATGACAAAGCAGAAAACAATCCTCAGCTACATCTCATGATCTATAAAGTGCTTACAGTGCTGAGAGTCAGTTATTCTGGCAAAACAGCTCTACAGATACAGCCTACAGCTATTTGTACATTAAACACACACAACAAGAGCTATATTTAATAAGAAACTCAAACTTGATCGTGTGACATCGCTAGAATTTTGTTTTTTTCCCACTTTGTTGACTTCGAGTTTTCTTCAGTTCAAATAAAAGCTCAATTTCTTCATTCATCTTCCAAAAAACGTTTTAGCTCGGTTACGGTTACAAATAATTTTTTATTTATTTATTTATTTTTTGGAGAAACGGTTTTTGCGTATCAAACCCCAACACGGGACATGGAGGTATCCATGTTATTCTTCACTACATAGCTTAAATGAAGACAAATCAAAAATCCTATTTGTAAGGTAAATCATATTCAACCTTATTATCTGGCTAGGTTGCCTAGAAAGCTAGCCAAAATTATGCTACTGTTTGTGTAGATAAAAACAACAAAAAAAAAAAAAAAAACAGTAGCCAAGTTTACTATCAAACAGCTAATAACCTTTGATTAATAATTACAAAAATATTCTATTATATACTATTACGGACAACAGACCAGCATTTCCTTTTACCATCCATACTGGTTCTAAAAGTGGGTTGTATGATATGGTTTATAATAAGTGGTACAAATCACAATCCACCATTTTAAGCGCTCATAAAATTTTATTGCATGATTATAGTTGTTATCAAAGTTGATAAGTCACTTGATTTCAACCTGATGTCAACCAGTTCCAGCAAATATAAAGCCCAAAGGATAAGAAGGGAAATTCCATGGAATTCTAACTAACATGAGACTGATTAGAAAGAGGGTGCAACATTCTGCCAAGTGTCTCTACCGAAAGATCACAATAATCAAAAAACACACCGGTCCAAGGAATGTTTCGTTCTCCTCTTAACTGGCAAGCAGAGCCTTTTTCAAAAAGTACTACACTCAACCCTCAGGGTTCCTTCTCTCCCTCTCTCTCTCAAAGCGCCACTCGCTACTGATTTAGCAAACGCTCTGCCCTTTGGCCGGCAGTGCTGAATATCAGTTTCACATTAGTGTCTAGGGTGTACGGGCTTGTGTAAAGCTGCACTGCTTCTTAATCTTAAGTGTATTTACTCTCAGGGATTGAGTGAACTCCATGGGTAAACGTAAGGGATCTCTTAGTCAAAGTTACCACATTCACGTCATTAAGTTGACCTAAAAAAAAAAAAAAAAAAAAAAAAAAAAACACGGCTGCACTGCAGCACCGTCTCGCTGTCACCAAGGACGAGAGAAACGTCCACCGCCAGCAGACTTTCCAGATGGCGTTTAAATTAATTTTGAAATAAAGTCCAAAGTATCCTCTGTGTAACTCAACGGTGTATATAAAAAGTTTAACACGATCTGTAAGTCTGCTACAGCTGCATTTGTAATTAGATTCCATATCAGATGGGGTGTGACCCAAACTGGAACATTTTTTTAGCAAGATTTACTTGAACAATCAAGCTGGTAGATCACTAACCAAGTGCTGGTTGAAAAGGAAACAATCCTAAAACATGGCTACTAGCTAAAGGATTATTATTAGAAAAAAACACAACACATCAGCATGTATTAATTTAGTCCATATATTATGGAAAGCACATTGGAAAATAACTGCCTGCCTGCTTGCCCTGTCAGGATTTTACGCATGTGAGTGAAAAAACTAGAGTGGAAGCGCAAAACAATAGCAGTGTGACACGCAGGCTACAGATTTGCACAGCTCTAATGCTCATCTGCCATATTAGCTATAGACTAAATCCCTTGCGGAGAACAGAGGAGATATGTTTTCCCAAACATAACGGCACGTTTGGTGCTGAAAGGCTTTATCAGCTCTAACAATGCTAGCTAACATCTTTTTTTTGTGAACACTCTTTCTGCCACATTTCTATTACTGATGATAAAGGTCGTTGTTGCTGGCGAGGTGTTATGTATGCTAGTTCTAGCTAGCTACTCTCCATAGTAAAGGTTTTTAGTCACCTAACCATAAAATTTGCTTATTGAACATCCCAGTCCACATTTAATGTTATGTTAAATATGACCGAGTGATTTTTAAAGCATGGTACAGTGCCACTTAAACCATATGTGTTATGCATATATAGTGAATAGGAAGCAATTTTGTGACGCACACATACACATATATTTATGTAATGGTACACGTATTTGTACCAAAACATTTTGGTACAGAGCTTTTTCTTTTCTTTCTTTTTTTTTTTTTTACATGAACATAGTTCAAATCTGAGTTTCCTCAGGTACATATTAAGTCTCGGACCGTAAGTTTGTTTGGTTTCCGCCTCGTACTTTTTAATAAATTATTATTAAACTTGAAAACATACACAACAATCCCAGGGGTATAAAAAAGAAACTAGAGTTAGTGCAGTGTCACTGCGTCTAGTCACTCCATACTGGAAATAAGATTAGTTTTGCGTTAAAGAATCCATATGGCTAGCTTTAGCTGCTAGCCATTTCCTGATTTTATGTCAAACTTCAAGAATTTCTCTTAAAAGGAGAAAATACTGACAATTCTGAATATAGAAGGAGTGATCGCATGAAGAATGGAAAAAGTATGCTGAAATCTGATCTGTATTTACCAAATGGGGTCAAAGAAATGGAAACTATTTTTCAATTTAATCAAGATAATAAAGTGTTATTTTGTATAAAATATTCTAGATTATTTTGCATATTATTTAACCAACTGGGCAGTGGAAATCACCAGAGCTGCACAGATTGTTGCTGGGATACTCATCCATGCCTCCATAATAACATCACAGAGCTGTTGGATGTTAAAAACATGGTGCTTCTCCACCTTCTGCTTGAGGATGACCCACAGGTGATTCATAGGGTTCAGGTCTAGAGGCATACTTGGCCACTTCATTAATTTAACCTTCTCCCTCCAGCAAGGCAGCTGTCAGCTTGGCAGTGTGTTAGGGGTTGTTTTTATTTTGGAAAACTGCCGTTCGGTCCAATTTCTGAAGGGAGGGCATCATGTTCTGCTTCAGAATGTAACAGTACATGTTGGAATCCATGTTTCCCTCAATGAACTGCTGTTCCCCAGTACCAGCAGCACTCATACAGCCCCAGACCATAATGCTACCACCATGCTTGACTGTAGGCAAAACACAATCTTTTCTTGGCACTCCTTACCAGGGCATCACTACACATCTTAGTCTTACCAGACCAGAGGACATGGTTCCAGTAATTCATGTTCTTTGACAGGCTGTCTGAAGACAGGCTGTTTGAAGACTTTCTTGTGAGCAAGCCTTAGAAGTCTCTTCCTTCTGGGACGATGGCCATGCAAACTGACTTGTTGCAGTGTGTTGCTTATGGTTTGACCACTGACAAGCAGACCTTCCGCTTCTACATCCTCTAAAGCAATGCTGCAGCACTCATGCGTCTAGTTTTTTTCCTGCATCCTCTAAAGTTTCTTCACCACACACACCTGACGCACATCAACTTCTTTGATGGTTCCTTGTGAGGTCTGTTCCAAGTGGAACCGTCTTGGAAAACCTCTGTATGACCCTGGCCACTGTATAGTAACTTAGTTTCAGATTGTTACATATCTTCTGATAGCTGAAGGCCATCGTTGTGTAGAGCAACAATTCTAATTCACAAATCTTCAGAAAGTTCTTTGCCATGAGGTGCCATGTTGAACCTCCAGTTTAACTATTACAAGAGAATTGTACTCAAAGCACCAAATTTAACTGCTTTAATACAAGACTTGTATGGTTCGAGGACAAAAACATGAACATGAAGAATAGGACATGTGGCTTTGCATGGTTACACGGCATACAGCTATTATCACTTAGGGTGTACTTACTTTTGTTGCCAGTTATTTTGACAATAATAGGTTGAGTCAAGTGAAGTTTATTTCTATAGCGCTTTTCACAACAGACATCTCAAAGCAGATTTACAGAATGTAACAGTTAAGGTGAACGATGTGTATTTATCCCTGATGAGCAGCCATGGTGACTGTGGCAGGGAACAACTCCCTTAGATGTTATGAGGAAGAAACCTTGAGAGGAACCAGACTCAAAAGGGGAACCCATCCTCATTTGGGTGACATCAAGAGTGTGATTATAGTCTTTAAACAATACAGAACACTGGAGAGAGAGAACTAACACGAGCACTGGAATGTAAGATTATGAGTAATGTTCTTTCTACAGTCTTTTGAGCTCCATATCAGGCCACTCAAGGTTTTCTACTCCAACCCATATCTTCATGGAGCTCACTTTGTGAACAGGGGCATTGTCGTGCTGGAACAGGGTTGGGTCTCCTAGTTCGAGTGAAGGGAAAATTCAATAATGCTGCATACGAAGACATTTTATACAATTAAACAATTTTCAGCATCATTCTCTGATGAAGCCAAGACTGCAGCACATTAGCATAGCTAGCTGCACATCATAATTAATTCCCCAGTATAAGCTGTCTGTTCAAACCGAGTGTGGGGAGTTGAGGGGAAGAAATTTCCACCTTTATCTGATTGCTGACATTTTCATCCCTGGGGTAAAATGTCAGTACATTTAGTCATTTATATAAAAAAAAAAAAAAAAAACAAACAACTGGTTGCTATTAATAATAATAATAATAATAATAATAATAATAATAATAATAACAAAAAATGTATTTAATTTTCCAGCATTCAGCTACAGCATGAAGTTCTGGCTTAATTAGAAACTAGAACGGGATGGTGAGATGGAGGGCGGAGGAGATTAGCTGCAGGCATGACGCGAATGTCATGATTGATCTGTTTCAGATGACATGCACTTCCTTATGCTGAGCTCCAGGATTCTGCATTTCTAAAATATGCATGGCCTACATTCCAGTCTTGATTTCAGCTTCAAACCTTCACCATGTATTTAAGCTCTCACTCTCTCTCTCTGTCTCTTGGCACAACTCATTATTCGAGGCTTGACCCAATTTCCAGGTTCCTCTTCTGCAGCAGCTCAGCTGGTTTTGTAGCAGCTCGGTCTGACAAAGCTTTCCTGGCACACTTTTCTTTCACAGTCGGGTTTTACATGATATTGCACACCTGACCACACCTTTTACACAGAAATAGGACCCTTTCTTCATATCTAACCTGGGAGTCAAGATTATCTGCTTCAGTCTGAACATATTTACAGCAGATAAAAACTGTGTCCACATCGAACAGACAGTCATTAGTAGTTTTCCATTGCCTCTCGATGATGGCGCACTTGCTGGTGTTCAATTTAAGAACCAATTGAAGCTTCTTTTTCTCCATTTTTTGTTTTATTATTATCGCTTCATATCTGAAAACCACGCAATACAAAACCATGATAGAAAGTTAAACACGATTTTTAAAGTTATGCAACAAAAAGTTGAAAATTCCAAATTGATCAAGTTTATGACCTTTGAAACATAGTTTGCTATTAAACTAATTGTACAAAGTCTCCAGTAAGCATTGAGTAATGGTAAAGTTTTGCCACATTTCTGACCCTTTCTGCTATCCATGTCAAAACATAAAAAATAAAAAATAAAATAATAATAATTTTAATTGATAGTTATTCACTTATTTATTGCATTTTTTCCTCTATGGTAAACGTTTATCTTAGCCAGGTTTGTTGAGGTCTATCCCATGAACAAAACTGTTCTATGGGCCATTTTCCAGACTGGAATGTTTTAGGGAAATGGGCAAAAACTGGAAAACCTGGAAAGGAACCCACTCAGAAACCACCAAGACATAAATTAAACATAAACTAAAAGGCAAATAAAATAAACCCTCATAACACATTTCCATCTGAAATCACACAAAGCAAAATGAGCCCAAAATATTAATATATTATACATGAAATACGATACTATTAAATATTCTCCCAACAATATCTTTTAGTCATAAATATAATATCTTGCATATAATACCTTTGCTTTTATTCCTCAAAACCTCAGTCATTAATGCACAAATCTTGAGCTACTATCTACTATCTACTATAAAGCTATCCACCTCTTTAGGCAGCCATGATCCACCCATGATCCAATTCTTCTTGTATTTGCAATCATATCGCAATTTCTACACTTTTATAATCAGGGTCGTTTTTTTATTTTTATTCCTTCAGTTGAACCTCTCGCTGCTTTGAACGCAACTCAAAAGCATGATGGCTTGAAGTATTTCCATAAGTTGGAAAAATTTATTTCAGTCTTTGAATACTAGATCATAAGATTTCCATATTTGAAGAGAGGAAAATCAACATTCAAATGCTCAGGATATCATGTGCTACTTCCAGTCACTGACCGGGAAGCTCCACTGAAAAGCTTCCAGCTATGTAACCCTTAGCATGTAAGAAAATGGCCCTAAATCATTACGGTGCATAATATTTCATGATATTTATTCCTTGATCTTCATTTTCGAACTAAATATTCCAGTGTAAAGGTGTAAAGAAAAGAGTCGTTCTATTTCTCTCTGTTGACTCTTATAAAATCACGTAGATGTTATAAACCTGAGTATATACAATAATTATAAAAACCTTTCGCATCTTATAAAAGTGAAAGTTTCTAATGCAATCCAGGCTGAGTTTCAGTACAGTTATTGCGAGAACAACTTCTCCAGCATCATATATTATGGCTAATTCA
Organism: Silurus meridionalis; assembly: GCF_014805685.1. Lineage (NCBI taxonomy): Eukaryota > Metazoa > Chordata > Actinopteri > Siluriformes > Siluridae > Silurus > Silurus meridionalis. Next base: position 7,835,605 of record NC_060895.1, on the reverse strand, counting down.
ACTGTATAGGCGACTTTATCAGATCGGGGGTCTACTGGATGTCGGTTTCAATCGTAATCCACACAGCAAACGATCAGTCAGTGCAACCCCTGACACTGTTCTTTGTCCTGCTTTGTGAAAACAAGGGCTGCTGCCAAAATTTCCAGTCCAAGTGTCACAAACATTTCTTTACCTCAGTGTTACAAGGTTCTGGCTGGGTTTTAGAATCTTGAATTTGTTTATCATAAGCCATTTTCGGAGACATCTTCAAAGTGCTTAACTGTGTTCTAGTAGAGGCAATGATGCCATTGATATGCTTCAATATGCTTTGCAGTTTAAAACACGAAAACATGGTGGAATTCCACATTTTAAACATCAATGGCTTCTCCACCTGGGATTTCAACCCCTTCTACACATCTGACTGTACTGTATTGATTTTATGTTTAGCTTGCTTGTACCTGAATTTTAACTTGACCTCTATGAGGTCCTCACACCCCTGTGTTTTATAAAAGCATTAATGCTGCAATCAACCTGAAGTTGTAAACAGCATCTTATTTGTGCTCATTCTGCTACGAGGGTGTTAAAGTCAGATACTGATGTCAAGTCAAGTTTATTTCTATAGCACTTTTCACAACAGACATTGTCTCAAAGCAGCTTTACAGAATTTTAACAGTTAAGGTGAACGGTGTGCATTTATCCCTGATGAGCAGTCATGGCGACTGTGGCAGAGAAAAACTCCCTTAGATGTTATGATGAAGAAACCTTGAGAGGAACCAGACTCAAAAGGGGAACCCTTCCTCATTTGGGTGACATCAAGAGTGTGATTATAGTCTTTAAACAATACAGAACACTGGAGAGTGAGAACCAACATGAGCACTGGAGTGTAAGATTATGAGTAATGTTCTTTCTACAGTCTTATACAGTCATTCACAGATGTAAGAGAGGTGAGGAGACCTGGGGTGCATTCGGGGTTCCAATTCATCCAAAAGGCGTTCAATAGGGTTGAGTCAGCGCTCTATTGCAGAAGCTCTTCCACGCCAAGATAAAAGTTTGAGAAAGAACCACAAATGGCTGGGAAAGTGAGGTGTCCCAATACTTTTGTCCAGACAGACAGATAGATAGATAGAATAGATGAGATAGATTCTTCTGCTGTAATACCTGGCTGATGTACTGCTAATAGTGAATGATAAATTGGTACATGCTCCCCCCCATTACGTGAAAGCTGACTTCCATTTTTTCCTCTGACTGTCAGCGAGTGAAATCTCTAGTTGTTGTGAATACAACCCCTATCAGAAAAATCCAACAACCAAAAAAAAAAAAAACTAACAAGGGATTCCGCTATGCCACATTGCTTCACTGCGAATAAAGTGCTGCACAGCCACTGAAGATCTACGACTACGAACACGAAAACAACATTATGTAAGGAGATCTATGCTGACAGCAAGTTTTAACTGGAAGAGGTCGAACACTGCAGCATGCGCACTTTGAGCAGTTATTGCAGCCTGAATTGATTCATAATCACTCCAGATACAAGGAAGACATACATCTAGATCCTTTCCTAATACGGGTACTCGGGACGTGAAGAGATCAGTGCGGAAGGAGAGGATGAGCTGCGTCAAGTGCGTTTTCCGAATCTACTCGTTCCAGAGTGGAAACTGTATCGTTTCAACCGAACCAGTAAATAAAATACAAACTCAACACTATAGGACTCATTCATGTGCGACACCTCACCATTTCATCCAAACGCGGTTCTTCTCCATACTGTACCACAAAGTTGGAAGCACAATCATCTAGAATATCTTGATGGGTTACTAGAATCTGAATATGCTTTCAGTGGAACTCGGATCAAACCTGTTCCAGCATGCCAATGCTCCTGTGTACAAACTGAGCTTCAGTGAGTCATGCTGTTGTGGAAGAACTCAAAAGTCTTGACCTTAAGCCCACTGGGATGACCTGAAAAGCTGACTGTGCCACAGGCCTTCTCATCGGCCATCGGTGCCTGACCTTAGAAATGCTCTTGCCACTGAATAAACACAAATCCCCACAGACACGCTCCAAAATCATGCAAAAAAAAAAAACCCTCCACAGTGGGAAAAACAACCAACTCCATATGTTTGTTTTTTTTTGGAACAGGATGCCACATTTCTGGGTGTCTTCCATGCTCTTTTGCCAATATCATCATCTTACACTTTCGCAGAGACCCTTATCCAAAGCGACTTATTTATATACAGCTGAGCATACGAGGGTTGAGAGCCGAAGCAGTGGCAGCTTTGTGATTGCGGTATTTGAACTAACAACCATCGGATCAGCAGCACCAATGCACTACCAATTTCATTATTAGTCTTTGCATTAATACATTTGATGACAAAAAACAAAACAAAACAGTATTTCCTTCTTTAGTGCGTATTTTCAATCACTTTTTTCCCCAGGCTTAAATGCTAGTGCTTGGGTTTAAAGTCAGTAGACTGAAAGAAAAAAAAAAAAAAGAACCACCTCTGATGTTTCTACTGAAGGAAATCTGGCAAACTCCGAGGTGTGAAATAAACGTGTATTTGCATATTCAAAATGGTTTAGCCAGAAAATCTTTACTGCTTTGCTCATCCTTAAATTCCCCATGGTCAATACCATACTGACACAAGTATTGAAATGAGCAGGGAAAAACAAACAAACAAACAAACAAAAAACGACCCATACCGTTTGGCTGTTGTACGAACTCATTTCACTGGTCCTATTCCTAAACCCTGACTTATCCGTACTAGACTGAGACTCCAGTGTAATAATTCTTTTGCATAACGACATCTGCGTAACGCTGGAAATGTAAAGCGTTCGTTCGATCCTGCGGGAGAACACGGTCCGTGTCTTTTTTTCCAGAGGTTGCGTAACGTAATTGTATTCAGTCTGTCACGAAAGCCATGAGTAATGAGCGCATATTGGAGCAGACACGAACTGATTGCTTGTTTGGCCGTGACGGCTGTTCGCACTCTCCGTGTTTAGTCTCGACGCTTTTCGCGTTTGCTCCGTTCTGACCTCGGACATTATCGTCTACGAGAAACGCGCTGCCACGTGCAAATATGACACGTGCTGGAGCCATGCTTGGGCTCGAGTCTGTCGAGATTGACGGGATTTTTTTTCGTGCTTTTTCGGGAACCTAGCACGGGTGCTTTCTTTTGACAGAAACTGAACATTTAGTTTTGCATCTAGTTTCATCCGTCTGCACTACTTTCACTTTCCCCTTTACAAACAAGGGGAGTTTTTAGACAAAAAAAATATAATACAAATCTTACTGCTATTTTGAGATGAGAAAAAAATACTTCTGGATTTGGAAATCTTTAATAAAGGAAATGTTGCATAATTTATAACAATCAAGCGAAAGAGCTACTTACCAAAAATTTCCCCATTTTTGGCATACTCTGTCACCAAGTAGAGCATATTCTTGGTCTCCATGACCTGTGAAACAATAAATAACACTTAATATTCCGACTCTTCATCACTCTATACTTATGCCACTAGCAGGACTGGTTGAATAAGAAAAAAAAAAGAAAAGAAACAAATTTAATGCAACAAATGGGCAGTTTAGGGCCTGTTGTTCTCTCTATAGCAGGATTCGAGCGTCTCTCCGTTAGCGATACGCTGAGGCATGAATCAGACTGGCTGCTCGATGCTCTGCTCCATATCGTGAGCTTCATTCACATCGGCATGACCGTGACCGAGACGTGTGGGAGGACTCCGAAGTTAGCTGCAGAACACGAGAGATGAATGCGGGGCTAAAAATATAGGAGGCGAGAAACGTGGCCTATCATCAATATGATGAGCAAAGCTGATCAGACACACTGCTGATTCCGAGTCTGATGCGCATCCGTTTGAACTGTCAGGGATTTCTGTACAACTTTCTGCTTGGCATTAAACTTCCAGTCCTACACAGGGACCTCTTAAGTATTTTTTAAAACATAGGAAAGTCTTAAAAATGAAGTCTCTGACATGACAAGCTCTGATTGTGTTGGTCCCCCCCTTTTGCTCCTCGCACATCGATCATTACCAGCATGAACTTTTTAAGCTAGAAGGTTGCTCTTCTGTTGGATCGGACCACACGGAACAGCCTTCGTTAACCCTCGTCCGCCCACGACCCGGTCGCCGGTTCACCACTGTTCCTTCTTTGGAGCACTTTTGATAGACACTGACCACTACAGACCAGAAACATTCCACAAGAGCTGCAGTTTTGGAGATGCTCTGACCCAGTCGTCTAGACTTCACAATTTGGCCCTTGCTCAAATCCCTACACTTGCCCATTTTTCCTGTTTCTAACACGTCAACTTTGAGGACAAAATGTTCACTTGCTGTCTAATGATATCCCACCCAATAACAGGTGCCATGATGTAGAGATAATCAGTGTTATTCACTTCACCTGTCATAATGTTATGCCTGGTAGGTGTACCCGGTTTAATGCGAGTGATGACTGGAACGATACACACGCCACATGAGCCATTACCCATATAACCCTATAAGTATTATGTGTACAATTTTTTTTTTAATGACTAAATGATATGAATAATTAAACCGTTCACAATGCGCCATCGTTGGAAAACAGTCAACTCACATTTACACCATTTGACAGACGCCCTTATCCAGAGAAACTTATAATTGGGCAGATAAGGCTTAAGGGCCTTGCTCAGGGGCCCCAGTAGTGCAGATTACACTGTGTGCATGCAGCGCACACACACACACACACACACACACACACACACACACACACACACACACATTTTACTTTAAACATCCAACACGTGCATCATGCTCTTCTGCTGCCCTTTCTTGTCTAGTTGTGTTTCTGAGATATATTCATAACATGCTGACCACAAAGTACTTCTGATCCAAGTCAGCTGCCAAATATGCAAATCCCTGGTAACCACTTGAATCATCTCAGGAAAATTAGATTACACAATTGTCCTGCTGGTGTTCTACGTGACAAACCACTTAAGTCAATGTTTAGGCAAATCAGTGAAAATTAAAAAGGCATAACAATTATAAATGTGGCCTCATTACATCACCATTACATCACAGATCAACAGAAAACAGACTGCCTGAATAAAAGCTGGCTAGATAACTACAGTGTATATATATGAACGCACTTCCTGGTATGTGTGTGTGTGTGTGTGTGGATCCTGGTTTCAGGGCTGTGGGAAGCTGGGGGTTTAAGATGACACAGAGCGGGCCTGCCGAGCTGCCCTCTGTTTATGTGGCCCGAGAGGAAATGACTAATTGACCCATGCAGCCTGAATGGAAGAGCTGTTGGAAATAATGATACACAGCGATTACGTGGCCACATTTGGACAGGTTGTACAAAAACGAAACGCCGCTCGCATTTCTGACGATCTTACATAAGGGGGCTGTGAGGTCATGCCGAGTGAAGGATTAGCTGTTAACTGCGTGCTGGGACGTTAAACATCATCCGTGTCGTGTATAATAAATAAAAAATGTTAAAATAAATACCAATTACCTGATACAGCTTGATGATATGTGGGTGGTCCAGCATTTTCATGATCTTCACCTCGCGGTAGATCTTCTCCAGGTTTACCGAGTCCAGCTGGGTCTTGTCTATGATCTTTATAGCCACCTGTTGAAAAACACAGAAGTACCCTATAGTTAGTGAACAGTCTAACGCCCAGGGCTGAGGTCTGAGTGTGTGTGTGTTTGAGTACGAGTGGCTTTTGAACTGTCCGTAAAAAAGGTTCAGATCCAGTCCTCACATGCCCTCGTGAAGCTCAAAGTCAGATCACATGACAAAGAGGTGATGACAGACACCTCTCTCTGCTAATGAAATAACTTTGATGTTTGGAATCATTTCCTCAGGCTAAACGCTGCAGATTAAATAAAAGCCATGGCTCCATAAACACACTCTTTTGCAATGCTCTGAGGTTGATTAATGAGCGATTAATTCATCACAGAAAAGGAAAAAGAAGGAGCTTGTGACCTCATTATAGCAAAAAAAATTGGTCATTTGACGTAATCACATTTCACCAAATCTCTCAGCATGTTGATGTCGTCATCACCAGCACCAAGTGAGGTGACTTGTACAACTGACCACCGAGTGACCTCGGGGGTTCATGGACAAAGCTGACGCCTTGCACGGAGCGACAGACTGAACTATGAACAGGCGTGCATGTAACATCACAGAAATATGCAGATTGCGTACAACAGTCCTCTACATGTGTCCATGACAAACTGCCTTTTCTTTCTTATATCAAGAGCGCTTTGCTCTTTTCAAATAAATGGAGATCTAAAAAAAAGCTAGCAGAGTTTGTTTATGAATGCAGATGTAAATGACAGATTTATCTCCAAATCACACTTACGCAACAGTCGCCCAATTAAGCAACAATAAATTGCAGAGGTGAGAAGCTTTTCGACTCTTCAGTTGAATACGTTTCCCCCCCTCAAGTCAACCGAGATCATACTCGGGATCACTCACAGGGATCACACGCTCGGGAACATTCTCAAGATCACACTCAGGAACATACTCTAGATCGCACGCTCAAGATCACAGGCCGTGCGACGTTCATTTAATCTTCCAGCAAAAGCTCGGAAAGGGTCAGGTCTCCTTTTACGAGCAGAATCCGGTCCAGTGTTTGACAGGGATTATGGGAAAAGACCCCAAATTCAGAAACAATAAATAGCAGGGTTGTAGATGTGACACTTTTCGCCTGGATTGAACCCATTTTTCAGTTAAATCAATTGCAATTGACTGCTGATACTCGGAATCACACTCAAGAACACACACAAAAACACATTCCAGGAACACACCACTCAGGATCAAGCTCAGGAACACAGACCAGTAAAAGCTTGCAATGGGTCGCTCCTTTCACTGACTGGATTCGGATCAGAGATCAGGGACCAGATCTTTTTCAGGGATTATGCTGGATTTCACAGGAACTGTTGACTGGGCAGTGTGTATGTAACGTTGAGCATATTTCAGATAGAAGAAGCGTGCAGGAAATATGGTGAGTGTGAGGTTTTTCTCACGGCTGTTCACTTGAGTGTGTTTTGGAGAAGTTGCAATGGAGGGAAAAAAAAGAGAAGCCCAGAACAAGCGCGTGCATGCGAGAGTTCCCCCCACAAAAAGCCTGCACTGTGATGCTCTGGATGATGTTATTACAGGACACGTAGGTTAGATGACATTGACCGAGTGGTGTAGAAAAAAAGAGTAATGCATGAAGTTTTGCACAGGTATGAACAGGTGTTTTCAGGTGCTGCAGCTGTTGCTGCAGCTGTTGCAGCGGAGTCGCCGCGCGCTCGAGCTCGTGCACTCACCTCACTTTTGGTGATCCGGTGCCTGGCCAGTTTGACCACGGCGAAGTTTCCCTTGCCGAGCGTGCGCTCGATGTCGTAGAAACCCACACGCACCGGCCCGCGGAGCGCCGCTTTCGGCTCGCTGTCAGCCATGACCATGCTTTCTTTCCGGAGGGACGCCACGGACTTTCAGCCACGAGTCGGAACGCCGGTGAGGACGCAACGCACCGAGCCGCCAGCCGTGAAACCCATACGCATGCCTTTAGGAACAGGATCGAGTCGCGAGCGCACTTTTGACCGCGGTCAGCCGCCGTAGCCGAACTAAAGCGCGAGAGAAATTGTTTGGGGGTAAAAAAAAAACAATTTTTTTTTTTTTTTTAGGGGGGGACAAGTGCGACGTGTCAGGCCAAAAAAAAAACAGTCTAACACGCACACATCTTCTGCAACTCTCTTTCTCCCCACACACACACCGATACAATAGCGCTATAATATTGCAGCTCTCATGAGCGCCAGTGCGCGAGCTGACTCGCAGGAGGCATCGTGTTGTCTCTGCTGACGTGCATTGACGTCAGAGCCGAAGGGGGGTATTTGTAGTGGAGAGGGGCGGGGCTTTAAAGCGCTTCCACACTTCAGTGCCAAAATGGTCTCCTTGGCGACCAGAGCCACCGCTGACGTCAAAGGGCAGCAAAAAAAAAAAAAAATTGTTTGCTTTCGAGTTGGAAAGCGGTGTCGTCCATAACCTTCCATTCATTTCCATTTCTCCAGCATGATCCCAGATGGTTTGGTCTCAGTTTCTTAGTTAGAACTGCAGGAACTCAGGGTTGCATCTGCAAAATGTATCACTGAACCACAATCACCGTGCACTCAAACACACTTCCCAGAACCCCCTGTCTTACATCATAGAAATGCAGCCTCAACAATAGGCCTCAGTGCATGCAATCTCCGAATGAAAACCTGCTTGGTGGCCTCAAGCAAAAAAAAAACAACAACAAAAAAACAAATCCACCCCAAACACCCACATTGCAACTTGTCAACCTCGTCTCATGTGCACGCTCTGCAAATCGAGCTACGTCTGCGATACCTTTAATACCTTGGATACCATTTACACCACCATCGTCTCGTGGCTGAGCCGTGTTTCTGTGTCAGCTGGAACAAAGTCCAGCTCTTGCCATTACTTCTCTGCTTTTGAATAACATTTAACGCTGCTATAAACAAGCCAGTGGAGAAACCAGGACCATTTGCATTTTAACTGCATAAGCAGCAACACATCAGTGTGGCGTGCGATCGACAACCCAGAATATAGATATAAGCACTGTTTTAGGATGGACCTTTCCTTCAAATACAAGACATTCTCAGTGCTTAAATTGTAATTCCTCCACAGTGCCTTCCAACAAATACTTTTCACTTTAGTTCAATTGTGCAATATAATAACACAATCAGGTCTGAAGGTGCATGATACCACACTGAATAGCAGACAGAATAATAACTGAGAAGCTAATTCTAGACAATTTTGTGTTAAGTATTGTGAGGTTGGCATGCACCTGCAGGAGGGGCTTCATCTAATACTGTACAACAAAAGTCATGACCTACTCAATAGACACAAACCTACAAACTGACATGATTAAACAGGGACATCTGCTGGAAATGGTCGGTATTACATTCCTACCAAGGAACCTGTTAGTTCAAATGTTTTTTCTTTATTGTTTTTTTTTTCTTCAGTATTTTTAAACAGTATTTTACAATAAAAAATACATTATTAATATGTTTGACAAGACAGAAATACTGAAAACTAAAATCACAAATAACTTCATTATTAGTGCCAGTCAAAAGTTTGAAAACACGTCTTTTATGGTTTTGTGACATCAATTTTCCTTTTGTTTACAACAAATGAAATTAAAGGCAAAAACACAAGAAATGGAGGGTAAATGACTGGAAGAATGTTTTGTGGATTTTAGGGTCTAACAGCCAGATAACAGGAAAGAGTTGTTTTAAAGCAGGGAAGGTTAAAGACTTATTGAAGGCTATTTATTAAGACTTATTGAAGGCTACAATTCCATACTGTAACTCAACACCATGCAATTCTGTTTGGACTGCAGCTAACTGCACCATGGAGTGTTCTCTATCATGAAATGGCCTGACCGATAAACACACCTAAATCCCACTGACCTGTTCTGAGATGAACTGGATTGCAGAAAGAAATATCTAACCACTAAAGAACATCTCTGGCATGTTTAACAAGGGGAATGGCAATGCATTTCGGCTAAATGTTTGGAGAAACGAACTATTTGAATGCCAAGAGTGTGTAAAGCTGCTATTCATGCTGAGGGAGGATAAAATGTAATCTGTACAATTATATATTTTTTTGGTCAAAGTAAATCTGCATACCATTAAATTACATAGTTTTAAGCTTATAAACAAAAGGAACATGCATGTGTATCTCAAAAAACATCAAAGACTAGGTGTTTGATAAAATGCCTTTTGCCAGGCACTATATACACACACATACAGTGCATTCAGAAAGTATTTAGACCCCCCTCAATTTTAGGTTGCATCCTGATATTATAATTATTCAAATTATTTTTCTTATTAATCTACATTCAGTACCTCATAATGACAAACGGAAATTTCTTTCAATAAAAAAATATATATAACATTACTATTCAGACCCTTTGCACTTTAAAATGAGCTCAGGCACCTCCCAATTCTCTTAATTGATTTTGAGATGTTTCTTCACCTTGACTGGAGTCTACCTGTGGAAAAGTTTATTGATTGAACATGATTTGGAAGGGCACACACCTCTCTTTAAAAGGTCTCACAGCTCACAATGCATATCAGAGCAAAAACGTAAGGTCAAAGGAACTACCTGCAGAGCTCAGAGACAGGATTGCTGCAAGACACAGATCTGAAGATCTGCACTACAGATTCGAAAAGCACATTGGCCTCCGTAATTCTCAGATCGAAGAAATGTGGCACAACCAGAACTCTTCCAAAAACTGGTCATGTGGATAAACTGAGCAATTGGATTAGAAGGGCCTAAGGGCCTAAGAGAGGTGGCCAAGAACCCGATGGTCACTCTGACTGAGAACAAGCGATCCTGTGTGGAGATGGGACAACGTTGTGAAAGGACAACCATCTAGCAAAACCCACAGTAGCCTGTTTGGAGTGTGCTAGCAGGCAAATGAAGGCTGTGTGGAACAAGATTCTCTAGTTTGGTGAACCCAAGATTGAACTCTTTGGCCTCAATACTAAACGTTATGTCTGGAGGAAATCAGGCACTGCTAAAAAAAAAAAAAAAACATGGAGGAGGTCTGAAAACTTTCTGAATACAGTATGTATGTGTAATAGTGCATCATTAAAGGTTTGCCACAAGTCTTTCTCTTAAAAAGATAATACTTGTAAACACTGTTCATGATGAAGATGCCTGACTTGTTAAATTTTAAGAAGGTAAACACTGATCATAGTGTAAAAGTTATTTAAAATAACCAATAGGATATATGTCCACATATGTGCAGAAGTCCTGAATTTGGAAAGCCTCATCTTATTTGTGATAAAAAAAAACGAGTTGACAGAATTATTGACAATATTTCTTTCAATATCATTTCGAACACAACAGGAAAAGAATAAAACATTGACAGTTTTACACTTTTTGCATGCTTTTTTAGCACTTTAAAATATCCAGGCTAAGCAAAACTGCTGCTCTTGTGCCTTTGAACTGGTATGCCAAGGCAGAATCAACAGAGCCTGAAAAACAAAAGTGGACCTCAATAGGAGAGACAGGACAGGATAATGTTCGGATGAGCAGAAAGGTCAGGGCATGATTGTGAAAGTTTCCGTGTGCACCGTCTTCTATGCGGATACCAGCGTGCACAAAGGGAAATGGCTATGAAGTGATGACACCTTTGTGTTTCTTTGTACTGCCCATTTCAGAGAAGTGTGCTTACCGTCCGCCATAAGTATGAGACTTCACAGGACCCCCAGGACCCCATGTCCTTTCACATAGGGTTACTATAGATAACATGAAAGTCTAAGCACAGACATGGTTGTGATGAACTCGAACCCTGTGGGTAAAAATTCATTCATATTTGATCCCAGTACAGGACAGGATCAGTATCCATAAATGTCATTATCCACCCATCCTGCCTCTGCGGCAGCTGGAGTGCGGCAGGTCTCGTAGATGTCGTTGGTGACAAATCCAGCTGCATTAGTGGGAATGTTCTCGTAGTCCGTTGAACTAAATGTTTTGTTGATTTCTGAGCTCATGTATTCTAGCTGGGCCCCATTCCGGCACTTGGGGGCTGGACTCCGGCTGTTTTTCAGGGCACCGGTAGACACCCACTGACCAGGCACAGCGTAGATTTCATTTTGTTCCTTTCTCCTGAAAAGATATAGTTATTAATCTTACATTTAAAACTCTATGAAAGATTTTCAGGGAAACTACTTCTGGATATATGGTACAGTATCGTCTCACCACTCAGCCATGATATTTCATTTGAGCATTAAGGTCTGCAAGCACATAAAAGCAAATTCAAATATTCTATATTCATGTATAGCACTGCAAACAGCTAGCTAAATTGATTGATTTAAACTCACCAAACAGAATAATCAAAGTGACATATCATTCAGTGCTTATAATAAAAACCACAGTAATACAGCCATCTTTCATCATATCTTTAAACAATACGAGCAGCTATTATCCTAAGGAACACTACAGAACTCCAGCTTCAAGGTGGCCTTCAGCTCTGAATACTAGCCTCACTAGCTATTAGATGCTAATCAATATATATTATCTGTAGGAACTTGTGCTGGTGTGTCGATATTACCTCACTCCACTTTGTAAGCAGCATTTGCATCTCATCCTCCCTAGTGAGTTGGTTTCCTCCCTCAGCATTATCTCCTCTGAGTATTCTATACCCGCTGCTATCTAAATGTCTAGCAGGCCTATGTCACTAGAGTCCTTAAGTGATTTTCCCTCTCCACACCACAGCAGAGGCTGTTAGGTTAGCTGTATTACTGTATTTTACACACTGCTTTGGGGCTAAAGATGGCCTTCTCTTACACACAACGACTCTTGATTTCTCTAATTTGTTTATGTAACACAAAGGAAAGGCCCAGAAAACATCACTCTTTAGGTCTCTTGTGGGATCACTGGTGTGAAATGCCCACATTATAGCGCCCAAATGGGGCCATAGTGTGCCATCCTAAAGTATGGGCTGAGTGTGGGGTTCAGATTAAGTAGTGTGAGCCCCCAGTGAGACTCATTTTGGGTCCACAACATGCCCAATCAATTTCATGCTGGTAACATGGCCCTAGTGGGCTACATAAAGTGTGGGCGTCCAATTTTTTTCAGAGACTTCAACACTTATCCAGAGCGACTTATAAATATTTACGGTTAAGTCCCATGCTAAAGGGCACAGCAGTGGCAGTTGGGGTAATGGGATTTAACCGTAAGAACTTCTGATAAGAAATTAACACCTTAACCATTGAGCTTCCTTTACACACAACATTTACATTTATATTTATGGCATTTGGCGGACACTCTTATCCAGCATGACTTACAGAAGTGCTATGAAGTGGGAATCATTAGAACACCGACTATCAGTTGGAAGAGAAAATAGTTTGATGGGTTTTTTTAAAAGATGAGTGCGTATTTAGGTACTGCAGAAAGAAGTAGAAATCTTTTGAAGACTATAGAAATGTCCATCTAAAGATTTCTTCAGTTGACTTGGCTTACAGCCAGTACTCACTCAGTAAACTAAAAGTTACACAAATTGTCTTGAAGTTTTTACTCACTTCCTAGTCATGACTCTATAACAGAGGATCCCAGAGACCACCAGTATAATTAGAAGGAGTAGTGGTACAGTAGCCAGGAGGATGTAGGAAACATTGATTGTTTCATCTGGAAGAGACAACGGCAAAGAATTGCATCAGCAATACTATCTAGTACTCATTCAGGCAATACAGAAAAAAAATAAAAAAAATAAAAAAATAAATAAAAACAATGTTAAAATCAACTAAATCACCTGATTCAGAAAATCCTGTCTTTATCATTTCATCACTTAGTGTGATAGGATGTTGCTTAAGAGTTACTGCTGGAAATGTCGAAAATGAAGAAACAATTACACACAGATATTTGTGCATTTTAGATCTCATTCATTTAGATGTTGTGAAATGTTGTTATATACAGTTGTGTTAAATATGCACATTAAACACTAGGAACATCTGCACATTTATGCAGTTCAACCAATCATGTGGCAGCAGCGCAATGCAAAAACCAATGAGAATATAGGTCAAGGACTTTGGATAATGTTCACAAAGAACGTCAGAATAAAGAAGATCTGGTGGTCTTTTATTTTATCTGTGGTATAAATGTAGGTATCAGGCTGGCTTGAATATTTAAGAAAGGGATGATCTGAGACTTTCACACACACACACACACACACACACACACACACACACACACACACACACACACACACCAGTTTCTACAGAGAATTTGACAAAAACAAAAACACAGAGTTGTCTTTTACAGGAAAAAGCATAAACCTGTGCTTATAATAAACTTGGATGATATGAATGGAACCTGATGTATTTTGCTTTTACAAGCATTTTATTGCAGGCTCAATGTTTTGTGAAAGCTGAGATGCTTCTATTTTTACCACGATTTAAAGCGTGCCTATTTGAGTTACTATAGAATACCTGCCAGCTCAAACATGACAGGTCATTCTCCTCTGATGTCTCTCATCAACAAGCTGTTTCAGCATGCACACTGTGCAAAACTCAAATCGAACTCTAGCACAAACAACCACGCCATGCCCACAGAGCCACAGAGATGTGTTTTTTGTTTCAAACTCTTATGCTTGATAAGAACATTAAATGAAGCTCTTGACCTGTATCTGCATGATATATGCACAGCACAGTTGCCACGAGATCTGATTAGAACAAATGATGTAGGTGTGGACGGCGAGTGTAAATTCTATTAATTGTAACATTAACATGCACTGTATATAAATCAATCAGTAATCCATCAAAAGAGTACGTTGGTATAAATTGTATAAAATCTTAATGGTGCTAATTATATATGAACCATTTCCAAATGGTGTTCTCACTCTACCGGCAAAATGTTTTCCACGTGAATGTTTATGCCATTGGTTAAGCAGCTGTGCTCTGTGTGACAAATGCATAAGTAAATAGATAAGCTCGAACCTGCGAAAACAAACATGCTTTGGGTACAACAACAGAAGCGATGATTGAGGAGGTTTTTTATTCTTCTCGAATGTTTGCAAGCAATTTTACTTATTGATAATGGGTCACAAAGTCTTCCCGACTGCAACACCTATTTCCCCGAAGGTTCTATTTTCCGTTCAATTTTATTGATTGTTAATTTGTCCCTGCCCACACATGGTGCATTTTTTTACCTTGTTTGTCCAGGGTTGAAATAGAAGTAAAATATGAAACGATAGCTAGTGTTTCAAACAAATTGAAAAGTGGACAGTAAACAAAACTGCTCGTTTTAAATGCACTAAAATATCAAAAGTCAATGTCAATTTTACTACATTTTATTACTCGCTGCTTTAAAACTTTTGGTGGTTTTAATTTTAAAAGGAACTAAACCATTCTGAAAGCAGCATTAAGTCTCCGCTAGTTTTGATAAACTATGCACAATTTAATTCAAATTTTAACAATTTTAATCAACCATTATTCAGAGGTAGAATCACTCACAAATAAGCAATACCTACTTATAGTTGTGAGATTTTGACTTGCTACCAAAGGATACAAAATAATACTTAAGTACAGTGTTTGTCAAAGGTTTTGGAAACACCTAGGCTTATTGTTTGTGAGACGCGTTTTGAGGTTTTTTTGTTTCTATGCAACAAACTTGGTAAAAGGCAAATAGAATTGGACAGAGAATGACACCTAATGAACAGAAAAATAACTGCATTGAACCTTGGTGTGGGTAGGGAGCAGCGGCACAGTGTTGATTCAGTGCAGTTCTATTTTCTTGTATTTTAAACAATTTGGAAACCACGGGAATATACAAAAGGGTCTATATTTTAAAGATGGGATGATTAGATTTTGTGGTTAACTGACTCCAATTGCAGAAATTAATAAAATAAATAACAACAATAGACCATTCATACTGAGTTCTGACAATTGTTTTTTTTTTGTTTGTTTTTACCTGAATGAGCAGTGGAATTTCCAGCAGGAGTAGAAACCGGATATATTTCTAAAAGATAAACAAACAGGGACAATGGATCTTTTTGACATAAATTCATAGAATATCTTAATAGTCTTGACTGGTGCTCGAGGACCCCCTGATATAATTAATATCTGTGTAACAAGTAACACACCTTCTGCATATTTGCATATGAAGTTATTTTTGATGTTGCATCCGATATCACTCCATTTTAACATATGGCGGTCTTTCGGAGAAGCAGAAGCATCGGGTCTGTAGTACAGGGCCACACACTGTTCAAAACCGCATGAAGGCTCATTCAACATCCAGTTCCTGCAATAGACAACACAGTGAATAACTGCTGCTATTGTAAGCTCCTAGAAGATAATTACACCAGCCATCGTGTCTTCAAATAAAGTTTCCTTTGTGTTCAACACCCAATTCTCTAGAACACATTGGGATTTCTGGTTTGTGGGCGAGCATTGTTTTAAGTCTGAAACTTTTATCTGAAGTCCCTAAAGTTACTGTGGTTTCTAGTATAAGTAGACCAAGCCGACAAAGTCACATCTGTTTATTTTATTGTTACAAATCACATATACAGTCCCCTTCAAAAGTAATGGAACATCAAGGATGATTATTTTGCTTTCTAGTCATATTTAGTTCTTTCCCTAACAGAAACACAAACGTTTATCCATATAGTATACTTTATAAAACCGACTCACAATCTAACCATGAAAAAAGTACTAGTTGACTTCTATTTTTGCGGACACTTCCTTACACCAGCAGTTGGAAAAGAGCTGCTCAGCTCTTCCCAGTATTCTTCCTAACAAATCAGAGGGTACATATAGTCTCAGCAGAGAAGTTGGCAATAGTTTGGAAAAAGTGAAGTCTTGTGGATGTATCCATTGTAAATGCAGTTCATCTTTGAGCCAGCAGAGGGCTTAATAATTGTATACTACTCCTTTAAGGGACATTTACAGTATCTCACAAAAATGAGTACACCTCTCACATTTCAGCAACCATTATAGTATAATTTATTAATTAATAATCATTAAGGGACAATACTATAGAAATATCTGCTGTGAATACTTTCCGGAGACACGTTATATTTACCCTCTATTAAAAATAACTCCACATAGAAACATCCAGTGGTCAGTATAAGTAGACAAAAACATGAGCATAATGAATGGGACACGTGGCTTTGCATGGTTACATGACATACAGCTGTTCTCACTTAGGGTGCACTCACGTTTGTTGCCAGCTATTTTAACAATAATGGCTGTATGTTGAGTTATTTTCAGAGGACAGTGAATCTGTACTGCTGTACAAGCCGCACATTGATAAAAATATATCCAAGTTTAATTTCTATAGTATATATATTTTGCGAGATACTGTACATTTGGCAGCTGCACTTATGCAGAGTGATATACATTTATCTCATGCATACAACTGAGCAGCTGTGGGGTTAAAGGCCATGCTCAGGGCCCCAGGAGTAGGAGCTTGGTGTGGCTGGGATTTGAACTTATGACCTTCAGATACAAAGTCCATACTACTCCTACGTCTCCTACCACCATGCTACACCAGGGGTGTCAAACTCGTTTAGGTTTAATGTGCTACATTACACATTACATGTCATTTGTAACGTTACAGGTTACTAAATAATTTTAGATTTTTTAAGTGAATGGAAGATTTCTAAATTTTAGCACAACACTGTTTTCGTGGAGCTTATGGTGTATGTCAGGTATCTACATAAAACAGAATATAATATTGGCCATCATATTGAAGTGAGCAGAATCAAAATGAGTTCTTTGGATAAAAGACGTCAACATTGGCAAATGGTACTAGAAAATAAAAAAATAAATAAACAATTAATTATACTGTATATCATTCATGCATTATGTCAGTATCTGAGCTGATGGTCCTGACTGCATTGCTTTATTCTGCCCTTAGTGGAAAACCAGAGACCTTAATCTTTCAATTCCATCATATTTCACAAAACAATTTTAATTTGCGCCATGGGATTTCATTACAACCTTTAATAGACTACACCCTGGGCCACACACTGGGGTCCAAAAGGATAAAAGTACTAGTGACAATGTTATTTTAAAATTTTATTACAATTTAAATCATCAGCCACTGCTCATCCATGTTATTATTAGTCATAGGCTTAAACATTAGTGTCGCTAGATTCTGTGTTCCTCATTGTCCTGCTTTTGTCTCTCCATCATTGAAATTGACAGTTCAGGTTACGCTTTATATTTCATGGAAATTAGTGTTTTGAAAGAATTACATCATCTGCACTTGCATCTGGTTTTGCTTTTTCACATGACAAATATCACAAAGTTGCTTATGTTTAGGCCGGGACATAAAAACAGTGCAGAATCTTGATCAATAAATGCTCAAGATACTGAACATTTATTTGAGTTATTTTAAATATTTTCTGTTTATTTAAAATGATTTTGAATAATAATCCCAGATGTACTCAGACTATGGATCTGACAGCTCTAGACTTAAAAAGTAAGGCATGCAGCTTAATTCATACCTGTAGGTGGCCTTTCTGTGATCTAGCCAGTAATACTGTGATGAGCACTTTGCAGACTCTTTGTTGCCTTGATTCCTTCGCATTCCGGTCCAGAAGTCACCTCTAGCATCCGGAGCGCCTCGGACGAACATCTCCATTAGCCTCTGCTCGCTTTCTGTTTCGATACTCAGAAGCTCGCCGTCATCGTCCCTGCACGCCCGCCTGGCTTCCTCAAAGTTCACCCTGTACCTGCTGTCCTGGTGGTAAGCAATCTTATAGCACGGCTTCTCAGTACCCCGACGGCATATCCGCTGACCTAAACAGCACAATTTTCACAAAGAAATATCCAGTGTTTTATAATTGCAGGACATACACTATATTGCCAAAAGTATTGGGTCACCTGACCTTTTCTGCTTTATGTGGTGCTTTTCCAAACAGTTACAATACAATTTTGCGTTGACTTGAACTTGGAAACTCAAACCTGTTCCAGCATGGAAATGCTCCTGTGCACAAAGTGAGCTCCTTGAAGATCTGGTTTACATGCTTTTAAAAGGAAGATCTTGAGTGGTCTGCTATAGAGCTCTGATCTCATCCCTACTGAACACCTTTGGGATAAATTGGAACACTGACTGCACCCCAGGTCTCCTCACCTACATCAGTACCTGCCATTTTTTAATACCCTTGTGGCTGATGACCACAAATATCCATAAGCACATTTCAAAATTTTGTGGAACATCTTCCCAGAGGAGTGGAGGGAATTATAAGAGCAAATTGAGACTAAATGTGGAATGCAATGCTCAAAAATCACTGTACTTATGAGCAGGTGACCCAATACTTTGGCAAAATAGTGTATATACAGTTTGACTGTTGTCAAAATTGTAGTGAAAAGGCAGACAAAATTTAAATATCAGCTGTTTTCGATTGTTTGTTGAAAATCTTTTCCCATGACTTATACACATAACATCTGTTGCACAAAGGAAAGTAATCTTAAAATGACTCACATCTGCCAACATCTTTAAACACTCACATGAGCTGGTCCTGCAATTCCTTTTACTTTGTTTGAGTCATCTTAATGTGAATTGTTTAGTAACTACTATGAATTATTCATTCAGAGAATAATACACTTTAGGATGACTCAACCAAGATTTATTCAAATATTTTGTGTACAGTTCCTCCTGAGATGCTGCTATTTCAGTAGCGCGAGATCTCATTGACTATTTATAGGGCCATTCATCTATTTTCTTTTTTTTTCCAGGACGATTGCATAACAAAAAAATGTCTAAACGTCCAGGTTTTCCAGGTTGTGTGGAGAACCCTAATCATGTATTCACTGAAGCCCATAGTATACACCAGAATCATAGAACAATACAATGCATATACATAGATTCAATATAAACTCAATGCCAAATCCCTTGCAAACTAAAAGCATTCCTGGACAAATCAGAAATCAATTAAAATTATATATATAAAATTGGTTTCTTTAGAGATCAGATCATTAGATTTCTCATCTCTCATTTCCTAAAAAGATCTGCCTAGAAAGCAATTTACAGATCGGTTCAGGAAATTAAATCGAATTCAAAATCACTTTCTATGCAAATATGATCAGGAATTGGGAGTCACTTCCTGTACACATTGGATCAACAAACTAGATCAGACTTCTGTAAAGAATGTAGCAAAATAGTAAGATCAGATTCAGGACTGATTCCTGTACATAATGGACCAGGAACTTAAATAGGATTCGGAAGCGTTTCCTGTATCAATTAAGGAAATCAACCAGGTATCTCAATCAATTCCTTTACAAATATCAATTCCAGAACTGCTAGGAAATCAGATTAAATTGGGAATCACATTTCTGTACCGAATGGATTTAGAATCAATTCTAGAGAAAATCGATCATTAAATCAGATTGATCCCTGTGCAATTCAGATTGGATTCAGAATCAACCTTGGTACAGAAATCGAAATTAGATCGGATTAAGTATCATCGGTCATCATTATATGAAGAGGTGTCCAAAAACATGTGCATTAATTATGAACTTAATCTTCCCAATTGTATGTTTTTATTTCATGCAATAGATTATTTATACCCTAACCCTGATGTGTGAAGTGAACTTTTCTACACAAAGAAAGCTGTAGCTGTAGTTAATAGAGTACACATGAGCACTTGGCAGGAGCTTTATTTTGGGGTTTAGTATAGACCTCAGGATTTATTTTGCCTATTTGGAAACAGTTCATAAAATATCAACTGAATTATAGGAGAACCCTAAAGGAAAGTTTATTCCCATTTGTTACAAACACACCGTCTACTCCACAACTACTTATAGTTGCTTGGGAAGACTTTGACTTATAATATAGCACATCTTACAGGAAAAACCTTTTTCCTGATCATTTCTTCAACTGTGTGAAAAACATCCTCGCACCCTCACATGACAGTACAGGAAATGAAATCGGATTCAAATTCGCATCCTATGCAGATCAGATCAGATCAGAAAATGGAGCGGCGTCAGGGTCAGTTCAAGTACAGATTGAATCAACAAACTAGATCCAAATCAGAATGGCCTCCTTAAAGAAATTGTGTAGCGATTGTGTCAAAATAGTCACGTCAGATTCAGATCTGGTTCCTGTACATAACAGACCAGGAACTTAGATAGGATTTAGAAGAGTTTGCTAGTTCTGACTGAATTCAGAATCAATCCATGGAGGGATGAGTTTAGGAAATTACCCCAGTATCTCAATCAATTCCTTTACAGATCAGATTCAAAAATCAATCTCATGGCTGATCTGTTCAGGAAATCAGATTGGATTCGGAATCACGTTTCTGTACTGAATGGATTCAGAATCAACCCTAGAGGTAATCAATCAGTAAATCAGATCGATGTACAATTATTAAATCAAAGTGGATTCAAAATCAATCCTTTCCCAGAACATCTGGCATCATTATGTGATGTCCAAAAGCCTGTGCATTTTTTCCCATACCACAATTCTACACAAAGGAAGCTGTAGCTGTAGTTATTAATGTACACATGAGCACATGGAAGGAGATACACATTTTAGGGGTTAGTATAGACCTCAAGATTTATAAAATACAAATCCAATCTTGAGCAAACCGTAAAGGGAACTTCACTCCCACACGTTGTAAACACAACTTCTACTCCACGACTACGTGAAGTTACTTTGGAGGACTTTCAGTTACAATGTAGCCCAGCACAAACTTTTTTCCCTGTTCATTTTATTTTTCCTTCAACTGTGTGGAAAAACATCCGGGCACTCTCACATGACAGTCGTGATGTGTGAACAGGCCTATTGAGCGTAGTTCTTTTTCCACGCGCGCGCGCACACACACACACACACACACACGGTCTACAACACATCCGCTTACTTACTGGCGAAGCCTTTGAGTGCGCAGCCTGGATGACAACAAACAGCCAAAACAGTTCCGATCAGCTTCATGAACTCCATGTCCACATATTTCTTGACATCAGACTGCAGTTCGGCGCTCTACTTTTGTCCAAACACACCTTCACGCTGTCCAACAAGAAGAAAGAGTGAAGAGTGTGACGGTGCAGAAAAGTCCTGCAGACCTCCTCATTTCCCGCACTGCATACTAGAATACTAAGTAGTGTAGAGTGTGGGAGAAGTATGCCCACTTCAGCACACCAGCAGGAGAATACACTCCTTCCTCTTATTTACCTTTCAAATGTAGTCCTTATGACGATATGGTCTTCTTAAATACACAGTATTTTGTACATATTTCTTTAAATTTTCCCAAAATTCCTGGATACTAGAACAATATGGACTAACGGCTGGAACCAAATTCCTTGTGTGTGTCAACACACTTGTCCAATAAACCGGATTCTGATTCTGATTCTGATATGAAAGTAAAAAAAAGACCTAGAAATTGTGTGGTTGAAGGAACACTTGCAGAATTGAAGCCTTTTTTTAATCTCCAGATGGGAATGCTGGAAGAAAATTCCTCTTGGTGCCACAAATGAATGTATATGGATTACAGGATTATTGTCCCTTTCAGATTCCCACTGAACAAAAAGTTTTTCAGTACAAACTATCAGCCATTAAAGCTATCACAAAGCGGTTTTCATTAGTGTTTGTGTATATTATTAAATGATCAAACCATTATAGAAACTTGGATTCTGGATTCTTAGCGATGTCCTAATATATTAATCCATTAGCGACCAACATGTGATCAACAGTAAATTTATATTACAGATGTTCTAAACCTTTGCAATTTGGCTTCTGAGGGCTACAAATCAAAGGTTGTTGGATCGTCAATTTGTGATTGCACGTTCTCTTAAATTGCTCCTAAATTATAGAATAATCTTCACATTCATATTTACTTCATCTCATCAATAGAGATTTTTAACTTTTAGATGAAAGTGCATATTTATATTTTGACATTTGAATGCAGCTGTTGTTGGATTTGACATGTTTTAAATATACAGCATATATATAGATAGCCAATCGTGCATTTGTAATATAACAGATATAGTCTGGTAAATTAACGACACATAGCTTTGACATCCAGAAAAGTCAATTGACTCTGATAAAATATGATACTTTGGGGGGATGACAAATAAACAAGTAATATAAGCTTATAGCCATGCTATAATCATATGAGTAGACTTTAATTTTGTATAGAGGAGGCAAGGGAATTTGATTTCCTTTGTTTTATGTAGTGTATTTACTGTTGCCCTGCTTGACCTGTTGTCCTGACTGTGAAATACCATATGTGTACTTTATTGTTAGAATTCTAACATAATGTGCTTATAGAGACAGTAATAGTGTGAAATGTCCTTAATTTATTGGTTGTTCAATGATGAGCTGCATCATACCAACAGTTTGGAAATTAAAGAATCGTGAAAACAAACAAATGAAATAAACCTTGTTTTGAATCACCTAATAGCCAATTATTAAGAATCAAAGCAGTAAAGTGAATCATAAACGTCTCGTGACTTGTGCTCAGAGTGAACAGAGCCAGATGAGCAAAGGAAATTGGAGAGGAAGGAAAAAGGTTTGAAAAAAAAAAAATAAAGTCTGTATCCTTTTTACTTTTCATGTTTATTTTAGTCCTGTTCATTCTCAGCCTAAAGCTGACAAAGCAAATAAACAGATTTTTGAAGCCATTGCTGCTGGGGAAAATATCATTGTTAAAAAAAAAAAAGTAAAAAAAAAAAAGGATAATTAACATTTAAATGTATATTTAAAAATCAGTATAACCTCATCATATTTTTCAAATAAAATATTAATTCATGTTTTATTTGTTCCACCAAGTCGACATCAATTATTTATGAATCAAAATATTACAAAATGAGTCAACCGAGTGAACCTGGTAAGCTATTCCACAGACTATTCTCTGGTTATGATGTGTATTCTGCAACTGTCTGTTTTCATAAATATTAAAAAATGGAATTTGCATATGCAAACCTAAATTCTGGTTTACTGAAATATATTTTAAATGCGCGCAGTCATTTACAATCACTCCCATGCAACCCGTTATTACCAAAAGCAGGGCTGCAGGCTAAATAAGGCCCGCCCCCACATTTGGAACAACCCACTGAACACTATCAGGGTAACTGTACATGGAATCTTCTGTTACAAACCGACCTGGCCCCCAATTAAAGAAAGGAACAATTATGTGGCCCTCACAGAAAACAGTTTATGGACCCCTGGCATAAAATTTGTTGGCACCTAACAATTACACCCATGTGTGTTCCCTCTAAAAAATTGTTTTTACAAAGTCATCTGAGTTTGATCTCATGCAATGCTCTTTCTCTCTCTCTCTCTCTCTCTCTCTCTCTCTCTCTCTCTCTCTCTCTCTCTCTTTCTGCTTTTTAAAAGTACACTATTAAAATGTGGACACCTAAGTATAACACTCATATGCACTTGTTAAACATCCAATTCCAGATTTATTCCCCCCTCCACTCTTCTAGAAAGGCATTCAGACAAGTTTCTCTAGCATAATTGTATGATCTGTGTCATTCAACCACATGACAAAATATGTATTTAATAGTTTGCAAACAATCATTTTTTTATTTATGTAATTAAATGATTAACATGATCCAAACAGTGTCTGATTAGAATACTTTGAGATAATTCTATAAAATATTCACATTACCGTTACTGTCCTAGCACATCTTTATTAAACTCGCTCTTGTCACGCTGCACCAGTGGGCTGAGCATCAGTTTTCTGGGCAAACCTCAGCATGGCTAAACACAGCAGACTCCAGAAAGCCCATGTGAATCATGAAGACTCCTCTACACTTTCTTAGAAAAGTTCCTTGTGAAAGAGAGGTTGTTCCCTTTTCTGTTTGTTGGGGCCAGTAGGCATTTTAACAGGAAAAAAATAATAATAGCATAAATTAGCCACCTTGTTCATGTATATCCCTTATGGACATAAGTGTATTCCTCTTGTGGTCATAACATCCAGGGAAAATTTCACCCTGTGTAATAACATGACACAACTTGTCACCATTGTCACAAGTTGTCACCATCTGCAGAAATCTATAGTCTGGGCTTGAAAGAAATCAGTCTGCCCACTTACCACTAGTTTCCTCTTTCTCTATACTGTCTGCCCAGAGAAATGTTAAAGTATGGTACAGCATTTTGCTACCTCTTATGTGTCCATCCATTTTGCATAAATAACTAAGTCTACCTGATTTATCCCCTTAGGATCATTTTTCTTAAAAGGATTGGACTGGATTGGATTGGAGTTTACTCATATTTACTTTCTGTTGTCTCTCAACACATATTCAGTGGTACAGATATTTCAGTTTAGGGCTTATGTCAGAATTGTCATACAAACATATCTGCTTATCTAATAAACGGTACCTAGGAATGCTTGATCAGAGAGATCACTGTCTAAAAATGTGAGTCCAAAGGTTTGAAACACCTCAATTGGTTAGCAGTCCATCATTCACTGGATCATTGCAGTGCAAAATTGGAAAGGTTTTCTAAGGATGCCATGAAGCCCTGCATAAGGTCTCGTAAGGTCCATCATCACATCATTAAGAAGTACAAGCACTTACAGTCAGTGTGCCTCCTTTTCTATTATTTCTGACAACCTTTCACTGGATCACTCATATTATAATACTAATAAGTCATTACAATGATAAAAACCTCTGTACTTTGACCCCTAGTCCAGTTTTTCTTCCCTTACCCTTTATTCACAAGAGCTCAGTTTTAATAGGTATAGGTATAGGTTTTGAACTGTGTCACTGCTTATAAACAGCCTATGTTCTTTACTCCTGTTCAGTTTCTGCCTTTGAAACTGTATTCTCCATGTTGGTATCTGCAGTTTGCCTTCTCTACCACTCCTTATACACACTCTTTATGTTATTCATGAGGTATTATTTGGCATAATATTTTACGACAGTGGACAGAAAAAACCAATTCTTTCAAAAATATCATATATATGTGGGAAGGACCTTAGATCACCATCTGCACTTTGATCTGCCCTGTGATCTGCGCTTTGTCCTGGAGAGTGGCCTAGTTTGGCCTCCTGTGTGCTGACCACTTCTGAGGAAACAGATGGACCAGTCTACTGATTGTTAGATTGACATCTGATGTACCTCGGTGCATCAAAGAACAAAGACAAAACAATAAATTTCACTTCAGTTGCTGTATTCTTTAAAAATACATTCACACACAGGAACATTCAGATAACCATCCCACCCATCTACTTCATCAAAATGCCCCTAATCGGAATCTTAGAATATGACAAAACGCCCCAAATATTTATGTCATTCTATTGCATTAGTTGCCGGAATCAGATGCATAAATGGCCAGAAATCTAAACAAACAAATCCATGGAAGTTATCCACTAGATGGAAGCATTGCTTTTAGCTTACCAGTGGTTCACACTCGCTTGTAAGTTTGAAATGTGTCATGTTTCCAGCAAGCTCTGAAAAAAGAAGCAAACAACCAGACAGCTGTGTAAAATCTGGAAGTACAGTGTTGTGATACTGTGCACAGCTGTGGGTATTAATTAGGAAAATAATATAAAAGTTGATCACCTGTAATTAATATTTGATAGTTAATTTTCTATATTATAACCACCATTACTATTATACAGAGGTCCCCAAAACCTTTTCCTTGCCACATAATATTTTCTTTCTTTTTGAGATATTTTCTTTCTATTTTTCAGTCTTCTAAATTAAATTGTTAAAGATATTGTATATAAAAGAAATGTATTAGTAGATGATATTTTATTATAAGATACCACTCTTATTTCACCAGTATGTAGAAAAAGTTATGCAAAATTACAACTGTTCTACTTTGTTGGTTTTTTTTTCCAGACCACCAGATTAGTTTCCTTCAGAGATTGTGTTCCTGTTTGCTCATTTCCTTGCAAAGCATAAATATCTGCTCTGACTGTAACCTTGACCTCAGAGTTTTGGGCCTCTTCCCCCTTGCTTGTTCTGTCAGGAAAGTGGATACAAGGTGCTTGTTAATTCTGCATTAATGCATAAGTTGGTAGAACCAGGGTGAAGATAGATTAAAATGTATTAAAATAAACTACAAAATACAGCAGCCACACTATGTATCTAAATAAACTACCGTAGTTCTGTATTTTATAAATACTAAAAAAATATACTTTTACAAGTAGACATTTCTTCGCAAACCTTCTATCCATCCCTTCTCCATTACACTGATTCAGTTGATTAAGTAAACAATGTTTGATAGCAACAGCTTTTCTCTGGAAAAGTCATTCAATAAATCTGATATATGCAACCAGTTAACAGATCAAATATTAACATATATTTCCCTGTGATCTCCCAGATGAAGATTAGTTTTAAAGTAACCAACAGTTAAATGTTTAGGAAGAATTGCTGTAGGAAGAATTCGGTCTGTTTCAAAGTTCTTACATTTATGGCATTTGGCAGATGCCCTTATCCAGAGCAATTTATACTTGAGCAGTGGAGGGTTAAGGGCCTTGCTCAAGGGCCCAGCAGTGGCAGCTTGGTGGTGCTGGGATTAGAACTCATGACCAGAGTCCAATACCTTAACCACTGGCTAAGTTCTTCTGTTTAAAGATTCAGGAGGCCACTTTGCACTTATGTACTTTAAATGCAGCAGTAATATTTTATAGCCTTCTCCAGATCTGGTCTCTGAGTTCTGCAACCAGTTCCTTTGACCTCATGGCAAGGTTTTTACTCCACTACTTCATTTTCCAGTTTTTAGACATTATATAGACTGTTGTATGGCTCTTATACATGTTCAATCATTGGAATTTACCACTGGTGAACTCCAATGAAAGTGCTGAAGCATCTCAAAATAAGAAATGGATATATATATATATATATATATATATATATATATATATATATATATATATATATATATATATATATATATATAGTGCCGTCTCAAATGGTCTGAGTATGTTTGTCAATGTGAGATTTCTTTTTGTTTAATTGAATTTGCTTTGTTTTGTTAAGTTGTTATAAGTTTGTTTTTTGCTTTATCATTATGGGGTATGGAGTGTAAATTAATAGAAGAAAACCAATGCAGCATTTTAGTATATGACTGCATCATTGAAAATGTGAAAAAAAAACTGGTCTGAATACTTTTTTAATTAATTTTTCATGTAAAAGATAAGACTTTTTACATTTTGTAAACTGGCTATGATGTTGCATTAGGGATCAGTTGATTAATTATAACTATTGTGTTTGTCTCCAAATGAAACCATTTCTTGATGTCACTTTTTGTTGAGAGAGCAAAACTTAAAACACAGCCTGCAGATTTCTACAATTTAAACATTGCCTGCAGATTTCCATTTTGCTTCTAACTGTGTCTTTTTAAAAATATGATAATTACTTCGATATTTTGCCTTTCAAAGCTTTCTTTGACGTTTTTTACTGGTGCCTGAGTCTAAAACAAAGTGTAAGCTTCAAAAAGCAGTTGACTAACAGTAAATTGGGACACCAAATTCTCTGTCCATGCCTGAATTCTCTTTCAGAGCCATGTAGTCACAGAATCATTGACTTCTTTAATGGCATAGCATCAGACTGAAGTCTCAGTGGATTATCTATCTAGTTTTACATTTCCCTCTCTGGTTTTACAATTCCCAGGGCTTAGTGGTTTCTCTTTACACTGTTATAACTGGTATCATACATAAGTTTGATGGTCACAGGTCCTTCAAGAAATATGATCATGCAATTGTTGGTGCATATGAATAACATTTTGAACAAGGTGTTCTCTCCCTTTCATAATCCTGTCTGTATAAAGAGTATGTTTTGGGCTTAAAAATTCCCCTAACTGACCGTAGACTGGATGAATAATGTATTTTCTCACTTTTATTATAATCGTTTAACTATTTTAATCATGTGGCAGATAAAAAACCATACAATTCTTAAATATACACAAGTGGCTTTATTTCTACATGGTGGTTACTATTGACATTTGTGATTACAATAGAAGTCATAGTATGAAATCTAGCAGGTTTTTATGTGCAGATTTAAGCTACTATAAAAACTAAACTGAGATCATTACATGGGCTTTGATGTGTTTTCAATGTAAATGGTGTTTTTAAGAAGCTTTAGTAAATTTACTTATTAAAATGGAATAAAAAAAATGTAGGATGTGATTAACCTGCATAGAAACCATTACAAAGCTTTGACAGTACCATAAACAGTATATACCAGATGTGGACAGAATTGTTGGTACCCTTCATTAACGAAAGAAAAACCCACAATGGTCACTAAAATAATAAACAAATAACAAATAATAAATAAAAATGTACTAAAAATTAACTAATGAAAATCAGATTTTGTTGTTGAATTGTGGTTAAACAGAAGCATTTAACAACTAATGAAATTGGCCTGCACAAAAATTATAGTACCCTTAGAAAAGATTTAAAATAATAATTTGACCATAGGGACATGTTAAAGTGTGCCCTGTAATTAGCATCAAAGGTGCCCTCAAACATTTAATCAGTCAGTCTGCCTATTTAAAGGGTGAAAAGTAGTCACCGTGCTGTGAACATGTGCACCACTGTGCACCACATTGAACATGGACCACAGAACTCTAAGGAGAGATTTGTCTCAGGAAATTAGAAAGAAAATTATCGACAAGCATGTTAAAGGTAGAGGCTATAAGACCATCCCAAGCAGCTTGATGTTCCTGTAATTACAATTGCACATATTATTCAGAAGTTTAAGGTCCACAAGGCTGTAGTCAACCCCCCTGGATGTGGCCACAAGAGCCAAAAACAACATGCAAAGATATTAGAGGTGAACTCCAATGTCAGAGTACATCACTGTTAGATCACACCATCTGTTGCTGTTTAAACCGAAGTGAAATTTAACGGAGGACTCCACTGTTAATCCTCGGAGGGCCGTAACAGATGAATAATTGTTCTGACTTTCTCCAGGGACTTGTCCTGCAGACCTAGCAGTCCAGTGCTTGGACCGGACACAGCTGGTTCAGCTTCTCCTGGTCTGGGGTCTGAAATGGAGAAGAAGCTCCTGCAGGAGCTCCAGCACTGAACCAACCGGACAATGGACTGGGCCAAATTAGTGCTGAGCGCACCATACAGTAAACAGATGCCATACCCTCGACAGGGTATCTGCTGCTTTATTCAACCGGCCTGGGAAAAAAGCTGCTCTCAGGGAGAGGAGCTTCCCCTAGGCCCACAGGAGGATCTGGCGTGCCTGTACAGGGGCATGAGCAGTGGTTGATGTACAAGACCTCGGACTTCGGATCTGATCTGAGACACGACCTGCTTGATGGTCAGCATTTTAAACTGGAGCCTCATTAAAGAGCGGTTCAGCTGACGTAGATCTAGGATGGGACCCGACCCACCGTCCTTTTTGCAAACTATGAAGTACCGGCTATAGAACCTGGACTCTCTGTCTAATGGAGGAACCACCTCTATGGCCTTCTTCCTCAGGAGAGTATCTACTTTCTGTTCCATGACCAGAGCCTGCTTGATTCCCACCAGAGTAGGGCAAAGCCCGTTAAACTGGGGCAGACAAGACCCGAACTGAATCATATATCCTCGCTCTACAGGGAGCTCGATGAAGCTGGCCGTGGCCTGAAACACATTTCGTGGCAGGGTTAATGAACCAGGTCCCTTAGGTGGCTGGAGAGGAATAGGCAATGAGGAAGGCGGTGCTACACGCTCCCCAAGGGCACTTTGGGGATGTAACTCATATGGGAGTACAGGAAGGCACTAGCCATACCTGGGGTAAACTCCAGGAAGGAGGGGGCCAAAGAAAAGGCCTGCAAGTCCCCTGCTCCCTTGATAGAGCAGATGGCTAACAAGAACGCAGACTCTGTCCCGGTGAACTCTCTGCAGAACTCCTGAAAGCAGCATGATGGGGGGAAAGGAATACAGACAAAGCTTCGGCAATGCCTGAGCCATGGCGTCCAGCCCCAGTGGGAACCAGAGGGAACAGTGCAATGTCTCTCGTCTTGAGAGATCCACCTGTGCTCTGCCAAATTACTCCCAAACCTGCTCCAGTATTGTCTGTACGGACCAACACGTGGTGACTTCTGAGGTGTGAGAGGAAATGCTTCAGTGCTAGAAGCACGACCACCATCCCTAGGCAGTTGATGTGCCAGCGTATATGGGGCTCTTTCCACAGACCTTGGGCGGAGTGATCACTCATAATTGCTCCTCACCCCATAAGGGATGCATCCGTCTTTAGCATTAAGCGATGACCGGGGACTCCCAGCATGGGGCCTAGAGATAGAAACCGAGGATCTCCCCAAACATCTAAGGCACGTAGGCATCGCCACGTGTCCATGATGGTGCGAAGGGGGTGCCCCCCTGTGAGAACCCATGTGTCCTGAGCCACCACTAAAGAGAAGGCTGCCCTTCTCTGACCTACCCGACGGCTGTAAGGATGGCCACAATGCGGGCAGGGGAAAGCTGCAAGCGCAAAGTAGTTGAATTCCTTAAGACACTGAGATAGGTGGTTCTCTGTAATAAAGAAGCACATTCTTCCCGGCCTTCGTGTGGGCGAGAACAACATCTTGATGCCGGACCGCCAACTGCTCTGATTGAGCTAGGATTAACCAATTGTCGATGTAGTTGAGGATGCGAATGCCCTGAGACCCCAGGGGAACCAAAGCCACATCCACACATTTTGTGACGGTACAGGGTGAAAAAGCAAGGCCAAACAAAAGAACCCGGTATTGGTATGCTTCGGCCCCGAAAGCAAACTTCAGGAACTTCCTGTGAGGAGGTTGGTTGGATGGATACATGAAAGTACGCATCCTTTAGATCTAACATGATAAACCAGTCCTCGGATCTGATTTGAAGCACAACCTGCTTGAGGTTCAGCATCCTGAACCTGTGAGCGGTTCAGCTGACGTAGATCCAAAATAAGACGCAACACACCGTCCTTTCTGGGAACTATGAAGTACGGGCTGTAGAACCTGGACTCAATATGCGTTTTATACTTTCTGGTCGTGACGTCGCATAACCGGTGACAGCCAGCGTAAAATTTTTTACTGATTACACACATTATTTCAGAACATGAACACTCCCAAATGCGTGTTCCCAAAGCGTTTCGACACAGCTCGAGTTCCTGAAAGGAAACTAAACATTTAAAGTGCCCTTCTATGAGCCCTGATTTAAATCCTATTGTACATTTGTAGTAGGAGCTGAAACATGCAGTCTTGAAAAGGCACCCTTCAAACCAGAGACAGCTGGAGCAGTTTGCTCATGAGAAGTGGGACAAAATATCGTTCAATAGGTGCAGAAGTCTCACTGAAAGTTACAGAAATTGCTTGATTGCAGTGATTGCCTCAAAAGGTTGTGCAATTAAATATTAAGAATACCAACATTTTTGTCCAGGCCAGTTTCATTAGCTTTTTTTTTTTTTTTAAGCAACATCTGATTTTCATCAGTTAATTTTCAGTAAATCTTTATTTATTATAATTTTTGTCAGTTTCAAGTTATTTCAGTGACCATTGTGGGTTTTTCTTTCTTTAATGGAGAGGTATTCACAGTTTTATCTACATCTATATATGAATATATGGGTTACTTTCTTGAAGTATATCTATTTGAGGAGACTTTAACTTCATTACATTTTTACAATTTTGTGAAATCAGTCGTTTCTCTTTTTTTTTTTACAAGTGTATAAAGACTTGTAAAAGTCTTGTAAAACTGGTCAAGCACACAGCAAGCCACCAATCAGGGCAGAGCTCGTGCTTTGTTATGTTTTTTTTATTGCTGCTTAGCGGTATCTATTTGGCACAATCATACAGTTCATCGTCAGTTAAACAGCAAGCAGAACATTTGGAGAAGAATAAATTATGTAAGAATGTCCTGACTCTAACTTGCCACAACACCTGCGCACGATTTATTTAAGTAGTTTAAAATAAGGTATTGGGGTCATTATAATTTTATTAGATATTAATCAGTGTTTGACTAATAAATATCATTATTTTAATAGATTAATGCACTAAGAGTAACATTTAAGTTTTTCACATAAATTAAGTTGATTAAACAAGAGTCTTGTGACAAAATTAATAATAGGAAATTATAGCCATAATAAGCCATAGTACTTTGGATACTTAAGTACATTTAAAGGCAATTACTAAGTATTTTGGCTTAAAAGAGAAGTTTAAAAGGAGCACTTTTACTTTTACTGAAGTAATATTTTACCCATTGTATCTCTACTGAAACATTCATATGAGCAAAATTATTTAATTTAATTTAATATCTTTCACTATGATTTAGTTTTTTTAATATGGTTATTTAATTGTATAACACACAAAGAAACCTAAGCTCCTATCCCTATCCTCTGACGGCTGTGAATAAACAATATTTGTCTTAATACTATCAGCTCCAAAGAACTTGTGAAATTTAAAACGATTCCTTTACACTCAGGCAGGATTAATGAAATCTGAGCACAAGATATCTGAGTTTAATATTGTATTGGCTTCACCAAGAAGTGCATCTTAAAAATGTACACCAGAGATGTGCTAGGAGTGGTAAAACGTTATGTTACTTCTTTGTATGTTTGTGTTAGACAACACCTCTCAGTCTTTTAGCCTGTGGGCTTTTCTCATGTCACTCAGGTCCCAGAACATAATCTGCATTAAACCCAGGTATAGTTGATTATTTATGGCACTGGATTGTATTTTGTATATGTATAATATCATATTTCCTGTATTCATACATGTACATCCTCAGGGGATGATACCTCATTTAGCTTATCATGTAGCTTGTATTGTGTATTATATGATTTATTGATTTATGAAATCTGAAACCTTTCAGATTTTTGAATGTATTTGATGGAGAATAAAATTTTAGTAGTAAACTATACTGAACAAAATTATAAACGCAACACTTTTGTTTTTGCCCCCATTTTACATGAGTTGAACTTAAAGATCTAAGACTTTTTTCTGTGTACACAAAAGGCCTATTTCTTTCAAAAATTCTTCACAAATCTGTCTAAATCTCTGTTAGTGAGCACTTCTTCTTTGCTGAGATAATCCATCCACCTCACAGGTGTGGCATATCAAGATGCAGGTTAGACAGCATGATTATTGCATAGGTGTGCCCTAGGCTGGCCACAATAAAAGGCCACTCTAAAATGTGCAGTTTTACTACCAAAGTCTCTGAAACGTCTCTGGAGACGGCTTATGGTAGAGAAATGAACATTCAATTCACAGGCAACAGCTCTGGTGGACATTCCTGCAGTCAGCATACCAATTGCACACTCCCTCAAAACTTGCAAAATCTGTAGCATTGTGCTTTGTGATAAAATGCCACATTTTAGAGTGGCCTTTTCTTGTGGCCAGCCTAAACCACACCTGTGCAATAATCATGCTGTCTAACCTGCATCTTGATATGCCACACCTGTGAGGTGGATAGATTATCTCGGCAAAGGAGAAGTGCTCACTAACACAGATTTAGACAGATTTGTGAAGAATATTTGAGAAAAATAGGCCTTTTGTGTACACAGAAAAAAGTCTTAGATCTTTAAGTTCAACTCATGAAAAATGGGGCAAAAACAAAAGTGTTGCGTTTATAATTTTGCCCAGTATAGGTCTCAAAAACAGAAATACTACATCATAATTTATATGCATTCCTCATTTTGGGTAATTCATGTATTCCTCAAAATCACCAAAGTAATTAATAAGAAAATTAAGAGAGCTTTCAAAAGCTTTTGTTTAGTTTAAAGAAGCTATAGTATTCAGCATGCTGGACAATTGGGTTTGTTTGAAACATAAGAATATCAATCAAGTTTAAAGGAATTCATATGCCTACTGAACCATGGTGGTACAGTGGTTAGCATTTCCTTGAGGTTCCTTTCCATTGTAAAATATTGATGCTGCTCTATATTGCCTGTAGAATGAGTATGCAAACATGTATGTGTAGGCTACTTGATCTGATAATCCCATCATGGGAATTCTCCTAAAACAGGCTTTAGATCAAATACAGCCATGACCAGGATAAGCGGTTACTAAAGAAAGAAAGAGCCTGTGGTCTCAAACATACTGTCTATACTGTGGATTAGGTACACATGTGGCTGACGGAATGACTAGATCAATTCTGAAAAGTACTTTACAAAGCATCTCAACTGCTCAGATTCATCTAAATGCAAGTAGTTCAAAGGATAGCATTGAGCATGGAAGATGGACAATATTAACCAAACTATAAAACAATTGAACGCTATGGAATTTTCTACGGTGAAAAATTTTGATTAGGTAGTAAACAGGCAATCTAAATTCCACTGGAGATATATATACATGCATACAGTATACAAACACATTATAACACTTACTGAAGACAAGGTATGTGGTCCAAGAAGCAACATCAAAAATAATTAATTATGAAATACATACATATTAATTACAATTGGTCATTTAAAATCAATAAGATGTCACAAAACCAAACCAATGCCCTTTATTTTACTTATAAATTACTAAGACAGTTTGCTCCATGTCAAAACCTAACAGCAGAGTACTATAGTTCTTTGATTGCTAGCAACTTACAGTAGGTTCGTGGAGCATTATTTCTTTGCTAATAGTCACTTTATCTTTGAATTTCTGTAGCTCTGTACTTTATGTCAGGAATACTGAATATGAGGCATAAGTACACCCTGAATGTCCCAGGACACTATGTACACACATTCACACCTACCCAATACTCCTACCGTCATGTTTTTGGGAGGTGAGCGGAAAGCGGATAACCTGGAGGAAACCCAGGTGGACACAGGATGGAAAACTGAGCTCAGGATCAATCCAGAGACCCTGTAGCTAAAAGGCAGGAACATTACCCACCCTCCTTGTAGTTTAGTTGTGAAGAAAACATGAGCCATACTGTATGGTATACAGCATTGGTGGGTGGGGTGATATGTGTGTTTGTTTGTGTGTGTGTGTTGGGGGATTTCTTTAGAATTATACACCCCCCTGTTCATACTTATCTAGACTTTTGATACTATATAAAGGGTTGCTTCATGCATAGTTTTCTCAGGACTAAACAAGGTATGGTATACTGCCTTTTTGAACTGAATTTATTGTAATGCAATATATCATAATCAATTTATTTATTCAGTCAAACATCCTTAATACGAATCATTGATTTTTTTCAACATTGCAACATTGTAACATTTTCATGCTAAGTAACTGTATATTTGGTAGAACTTTGTATTCTATGATTTAGAAGAAACTGTGTTTATTTGCAAATACTTGACAATAAAATTGCATCATTTTTTTACATAGTCATTTCTTCAGGATCATCAGTAAGGATGCTTTGCTTGCTGTGCGTCACAGTGCTGACCCTGGTCCTGCAACCAGTACTTTCCCTCTATAACTGCACCTCTATTTATGAGAGGGTGCCAAGTGAGTCTGTAACTTATGAGTTCTGATATTATTTGTCATGTCTCGCATGTTACCAGAAAGTAATTGTCTGTCTGTAAACTTAGATAATGATGACCTAAGGGTGCACTGTGGGGTAAACTCTATCAACCTGGAGGTTAACCTTTGCACAGCACAGTGGGCTGGCTTTGACCCTATGGGCCTGGCCCTGAATGGCATGCACAATAATACCCAGTGCAAAGGTACTATAGACACAAGTGTGGACCCTCCTGTCATCCGGTACCAATTAGCTGTCAATGACAGTCAGGGCAACTTGTGTCGGCAGTCACTTCAGGTAAGCAGTGTACATTAAAAATTTTATTTTATTTTACAAATTAAATAATAATATGGTCTGGGATTCTTTGTGTTTCCTGGTGCTCAGATTGTAAACGAGGTTCCCAGTGCCTCTGGACCTTTCAGCCAGTTCTCCACCATCCAGTCAGTCATCATCACCAGCTACATTGATACCCCAACCTCCTCATCAGGGGTTGTCAGCTACTCCACTGACCTCTTCTATCATTTCACTTGCCGTTACCCTCTGGAATACCTCATTAACAACACTGAGATAGTGGCGTAAGTCTCAAACCCAATTATTTTCTTGTTGCTTGTTTTACTAGTAAAGGACAAAAGTACAGTAAACAAAAGATTTTACACACTTGCCCTCAATCTAAAAATGAGCGACGTGACTGAAAATGCCATTCTTTTTTATTTCCAGGTCATCGGTCTCAGTGGCCACGAATGACAAAAATGGAAGCTTTATTGATACTCTCAGCATGAGCGTGTACAATGTGAGTCATCTTACAAGTTTCATTTTAAAGTCTTTAAAATATGTTTTAAATTTTGATACGATAATCCAATCTTTTCTTAGGATACTACATTTTCCTACCAATTGGTGGTTCCACCTAGTGGGCTACAACTGCGCACAAAGGTCTACGTAGAGGCCAAAGCAGTTAATCTTTCGGGGAAGTAAGAGCACTGCGCTATAAGTGTAAACTATAAAAACTTTACAGATTTGTTCATTTATTTTGGAGAAAATTATTCATTTTTTTTTTTTGTGTTTTATTTCTCATAGCTTTAATCTTCTCATGGACCACTGCTTTGCAACTCCATCACCTTACACCACCAACAACAGCGAGCAATTTGACTTTTTCACTGTGTGAGAAATACAGCTTCTGTCCGTAACTCGTGATTGAGTAAATCGATTTACTGCTTATTACATCCTGCCTGTTCCTCCATAGATGTAACTCTGACTCCCGGACATCTATCCTGAGCAACGGAGTCTCCAAAATCGGCAGGTTCTCCTTCGAGGCGTTTCGTTTCGTGGAGCATCGCAACCAAGACAAGTCCAGCATCTTCATTCATTGCATTTTGAGACTCTGTGAGCCTGATAAATGCCTGAACATTATCAATGTAAGCGTATAGTTTACCTTGGTTAATTGATATTTTAGATCATATAGATGGGGTGTGCAAGTTACATTAGATTGTGTACTTATACAGGCTTGCAACGGCAGAAAAAAGCGAGCTGTAGAAGCGGTGCCTGGACAAGCCACCACGACTACAGTGTCAATGGGGCCACTTTATACAGCTGCCCTAAGTAAGTTTGCAAGCTCCACAATTATATTTCTGCAAAGAATATTTATTTAGTTTATAATAATAGCTAAGAATGTCCATTTTGATTTTTTCAGCTGCAGAGCCAACTGCTTCTGCATATGGTAAGATGTTTTAGGTTTATACTGAGAATTTGCTCTCATATATTGATCTAATATTTTTTATTATGTGGTGTTCCAATGCTATAAAACTTTGCTAGTAGGGAAATAAATAAATATTTTTTCCATATAACAGTCCCAGTACCAATGCATTTATCCACTTTTTAATGTACACACATAACACAATACATGCCTTTCGACACTGTACCTACAAATATAAACCAAAAAATGTAGGCATTTATAAACGTAAAAAACTTTTCGGAATATTAGATTAATTTATCCCCTAATATGTGTTCAATTCATTAATGTTTCTGATACCCAGAAAAGCAGCTTCTATATCATGATACTCCCATCACCCTGCTTCACTGTGGGTATGGTGTTCTTGGGATCAAATATTCCAACTCTTCTTTCTCTAAACATGATGAGCAGATGTATTTTAAAATAATTGTATTTTTGTTTGAATTTACACAAAGAATATTATTCAAAAAGAGTCTAATTTGTCTAATTTTTCATGTGGACATTTTAGACACATATCACAGTACTTTCTTTTTAGAAAATTAGGTTTGTGTGACGTGTAGGAACAGACTTGATTGTGGTGCAGTTCATTGTTCTCTCTGTAACTGATGCTCCTGCTTCTTTCTGGTCATCCTACAAGTGTGACTGCCAGTATTTCTTTTACCTTCCTTATCATTAGACAGAGAGCACATTGAGAGATCTTACATGGAAAATACTTTTAAACATAGATAGATAGATAGATAGATAGATAGATAGATAGATAGATAGATAGATAGATAGATAGATAGATAGATAGATAGATAGATAGATAGATAGATATGGATACAATCTAATATAAATTTTCCTTAACAATAACATTTATCAGCCTTTCTTTGGACAGTTTGAATGTTTTTTAAAACCTACAAATGTTTCACACACCCCTTTTTACTTTAATGCAAATTCTTTTAATTATTTATTAACCCCCTTCATGTTCTTAATTTATAAATGGTTCATAATTGAAATAAATTTGGTTCATAATGTGCTATTTAAATCAATTTGACTTGACTTTTTCATTCAGCAGGAGACAACGGACAGTCCAATAAAAGTCCGAATAACATGGCTGGGATGGTGGTCGGGGCGATATTTGCCTCTGCTGGTGCACTGCTGCTCGTTCTCGCTGGATGGTTTGTGCTGAAGAAGGTTTGGTAGGATGGTGACGTACTTTACGTTTTCAAATGAAGGAGCCAACAGCCGGTCAGCTGCTCTGCGCATAATCAGTCAAATCCGATTTACATGATTAGCTTAGTATATCATAGCACTTTAATGAAGCACAAAATGTGCTCGTGTATGTTAAAAAAATCCACACAATTAAATATTTTTATAAATGCATGAAGGAACTCCAAGATCATTAACGATATTTTTATATAGTGCTTAAGATGTTTTTCTTTTTTAAAACATTTTCAAATAATTCTTGTTTGTAAATACACCATTTTGTGCTTTAGATAACTTTAAGATATTTAGATAATGATATATATTAAAAAAAGGTTTTATTATTGCACTTGAAGATATAGTCAGATATGAATCTATATTTAAATAATTTTATTTACTTGTATGTCCATTATGGGTTTAATACAATTGTACATGATTTTGATCCTAAAAAGAATTGATTTAATATTATCCAAATTTTGTTGGTTTATATTCAAGAACACAATGAACAATGGATGATATATACTCTTTAATCGTTCAATGTATGTGCATTTATTTGAAAAATAGAACATTTTAGATACTGATTACACAAAGCTAAATAAACCTGCATCTGAAAAAAGGTCCATTGGTGTTTATTTGAAAAACTAAAAGCAATTTCTCCTTTTCTGTATAAAAAGTTGTCTTCTACAAAAAAAGACAATAATTCACACTGTACAGTCTCACTACTATTTACATGAAAGAGGTCAATCATAATAAGGATGGAGAGGGAAAGGTGTGTCTCTAGTTGATAGTGTGGACAATGTCCTGGAGTAATGCGTTTAGTCTGGTGGAGAAGTCATCTTGTACAGAGTCTATGTTTACATGACTTAATGGCTCACCTTTACTCTGCTTTTCCTCAAACATGGATATTTGCTGCACTATATCAGCAATAAATTTATGGTTCTGTCTTGAAGAACCTTCACAGAACTGGTCCACTTTGGAAACCATTTCAGCTCCTGGGGGTGCTGATGAGATGAGGAGTGTTACTAATGAGACTTTTAGTGCTGCCATTTTGCCCTGTACTTCCAAACTGAATGAGAGGATCTCTTGGCCCAGCCTGGCTGTCACTTCCTCCCAAAGGTCCTTCCTACTGCTGTCTTTGTCCTCCTCAACTGCCTCAAATGCCTTTGTTTTAAAGTCCTCAAAAGCAGAGGTCCTTCTTTTATGACTTGCATCCATAGCTTGACTGATTTTCTCAATTTTGTCTTGGTAGAGCAAAGGTCCTTCGGATTGAACCTCTTGGATGTTCATCATGAGATCACCGCAGAGTTGATGAGTGTTGGATTCGAGAGCCATTTCGAGGTTCTTGGTAAAGGGGGACAGGAGCTCCTGGACGTTGGTTGGGGTGGCCTGGGGGTGGTTGGGGTAAGGAGAAAACCTTTGACGAAGATCCAGAAGTTCCTGTCTCAAGCGAGCCCGTAGACGGACTGACTCCTGGCTAAGTTTGTGCCTGAGCTCCGCTGCCATGGGGTTCAGTGAGTCCAGGGAGTAAAGGTCACTGCTTACCACGTGACTCTTCCACATTCCACTGCAACAAAATTGATTTGTTGTTTTTAGACCCGGCCTATACCAATATTTACCATGATATAAAAAAATCTAAAATATATTAGCAAAGAACTCACTCATATTGCTTGGCAGCACCTTTTTTATCAATGGCCAGGTTTGTGTTTTCATCCTGAATACTCCAAAATCCTTCACGAATGCCAGGATCTTGATAAACAGGAAATGCTACATGGTAGACAAAGTGCAAAAAGGATGAGTTTGATCGTTAGAGTAATATATTGAATTAATAAAACGGTACATTATAGATTATAAAAGATACAAACCTATACAAGCCCCAAGTGTTACAGCAACTATCATGTATAGAAGCATGTTTTTTTTTCTTTTTTTTTTTTCTTTAAAGAAAATGTTTGTATTCACTTTGTAATAAAGGAGAGACAAAGTGAATTATTGATGATCAGAATCTTCGAGACGTAACAGCTCAAGTCAGGATATCGTGAATGCGATTGTGTCCGGTTCTTCCCTTATAGTAAGGGTCTGTAAAGTACACTTCGCAATTCCGTCTTTTAAAGCAATCTCTTATCAGAGACCTTCCTGCACTCTGCCTGTGTCAACAGATACCACGTGGAGGGTCAGTATGATAGCAGAGTTCTGCGAGCTGTGGCAGGGGTCCCTTTGATTGGCTGTCTCAAAGCTGAAATGTTCTGGATAAATCTTCTTCAAAATAATCTTAGTGTCGTCATGAGCAAGGTCAGGAATGACGCACCGTCAGGTGTCAGGTGAGGTCAATGCTACTTTTTATGGTTTACATAGTGATGATTTAACTAAATATTGATGTCAAGCTTGCCCATAAACCAAAATACCTGGCAGGAGAAAAATTGACAAAATATTAGCAGAACTCTTAATAAGGCAGAAGAATGTCCCAGAAAGTCCCAGAAAATACTTTTACTTATCGATGTTGACTGCAGTATTTGATATGTAGAGAACAAATGCTCGATTTGTTTGTATCCTGCCTAGAAAGGTGCTGTTTTTTTATTTGTCCTCTGGAAAGTATCTAGCAAAATAAAAGTAGGGGGTCAAAGTAGATGGAAGTTTTGACAGCCAAACAAACAAGCGTCCATCTTCACATCTTTACAGGTGCAGCCCATAGAAGGTTACACTGACAAAACATCGACAATTATGAAATAAATCTGTATTTACTAAAGAACACAATTCCAGTAAGAGTGGGTGGAACTGGTCTCGGTCTGGTCATCGATTATTTTCTTTTGGCAAACAATTTGAACATGTTTAATGTTTTTATTCTGTCCCTGTTTGGCCTTGAAGTCCTTAAAGCAACAAGTCCATTCATGCAACAAAGAGTGCACACGGTACATTAAACGGTAAACAAATAAAGTTGGACTTTCTAGAAAATACCTAACGAATAAAAAACACAATCATTTTAGACATAAAAACTGATGACTCTCTTATTCAACCTTGTACTTATTCTCTCCAACAGTGTCACTTCAAATATTATGCAATATTGATTTTCTTTATTGATTTTTTGTTTTTTTATCAAGAAGATAAAAGAAAATGAATGATTATGGTCATGGTACACACACAATGCACATCATCAGGACATAT
This sequence comes from Silurus meridionalis, assembly GCF_014805685.1. NCBI lineage: Eukaryota > Metazoa > Chordata > Actinopteri > Siluriformes > Siluridae > Silurus > Silurus meridionalis. Next base: position 7,793,752 of record NC_060895.1, on the reverse strand, counting down.
AAGAATGAATTAATAAATGTCATAAATAAATGTAATATAGGAAATAATATTTAATAGAATGCTGAACACACTGTAAACAAACAATTATATCACATAAACTATCAAATCAGTATTATTATCTCGATAAAGAAAGGATGTATTACCCCGATGCAAATAAGATTAACTTAATTAAACCGAAATGTCAGTCGGGGGGGTTTGTATAGAGCTTTTATGCAGTACGGGAAATTTCAACTAGCAACAATTTAATACATTAATACTATTACTTATTATTGGTTAAAGCAAAGTTAAATTGCCTGTGAAAATATATTTGAGTTTTGTATCCTATTAATAATAGAAATTACCAACAAGGCAAGTAAGCATAAGCCTCTGCAAAACTCCTTTGAAAGTCAAGTCAAGTCAAGAAGTGTTTGTGATTTCAACATGTATATCTGACGAAGTACACAGTGAAATGAGACAACGTTCCTTCAGGACCTTGGTGTTACATCACACAACATAGAGCTACATAACAAAACACAGAGTTAAGGACTAAAGTAAGTGTCCTCTGTGCATCGTGTGCAACCGAGTGCAAACAGTGTAGACAAAAAACAGCACAGACAGACAACACAAGAGAGTGTGGGACAGATACACCAAACACAAAAATAGTGCCGAGCAGTAAACCTACTGTATAATATGACTAAACAGTAATGTGCAAAAGAGGATTAAATCAAGGGTGTACTTGTAAACATATACACAATGTTGTGCGAAAACAGCAAGATCAGCAGTCGAGAGGTGCAAAACATATTGCAAACAGTATAATATGATTAAATATAAATATAATTTGGGTGGTGGAATGGATTGAGATGAATAATGAGTGTGTGTTGAATTCAGGTTGTACAGTTCAGTAGCACACAGTTGAGTAAAAGTGTGTGTTTCTACAGTTCAGTTCTATGTATTGAGGAGCCTGATGAGGGAAAAAACTGTTGCACAGTCTGGATGTAAAGCTGAATGCTTTGGAACCTCTTTCCTGATGGTAGGAGAGTAAAAGGTCATCAATCAAAGGTCCTATAAAAAAAAAACTTAATTTATTATTGACCAAAGATTGATATAAAGTAAAAGCTCATATCATTTGCAAGAGGAAAATAGAGATTTATTACAAGTCAAAAAGTCTGCAGAAAGTTCAAGCAGATCTGGAAAACACACACACACACACACACACACACACACACACACACACACACACACACACACAGTATAAACACACAAGCACAAATGAATGAACAGAGTAAAACTGCTGCAAGGCAGAAATCATCACCATTCAGCACATTCCTCTGTAAGGTTGACACCTGCTTCTTCCTGAAACCTGGGAAGTCAGTCTAGCATATCTTTTTTCAAGCTTTAGCTCATTTTGTGTAACAAGACAGCACAACACACCTGGAGGAACGCACTATCCATCCTATTGCACATCCTTAAGCCACTTGTGATTGGCCAGTGTTGCTGTGCCTGAACAACAAAAGGGAGGATGTGATCCCTCCCTTCTAGGGCAAGGCCAGTTTGGCTGTGCCAACGTCGGACCTTGAGTTTGTGATCTTTAAACAAGAGTACAAAAGACCTTCTGTTGTGTGTCCTAAAAAAGTACATGTATTGTACCTTTACAACTTTACTTTCCAAATGAACTATGGTCTGATTATCAACGTTAAATCAATTTTCAAAGCACAGTCTATCCACATGTAAAAAGTGCAAGTGAAAGGTATAAAAGATGGAGCCTTGGTTGAAGGTTTGATGCTAGATGCAAAGAACAGTACAACTACAAAATATTCACACTGTAGCAGGTGAACAGTTCTTAAATAAATTAAACTCGTAGTATTTCCTTTTATAGAAGATGGCAATAAACCAATATAAGATAATTAAAACTCTTTCAAGCTGTTCATTCTCATTTAAAACTTAAAATAGTCTTGTTCGGTTGGAAGAGACTTTTGAATATTATTTCCGATTATAATAAGTTTAAAATAAGTAATGTCTGAAAATACATGTAATGAGCTTATATCTGGGTCATTGCAATTTTATAATAACCAAGACTAAATAAATGTTACTGAATTCAAGATATTTTCACTTGCTAAGGAGTTGTTTTTGCATTTGTGCAATGTAGTATGATTTTTTCTGACAAATTTTATTCATTCCCAACCCTACCTTTTTGCCCACAAGGTTTGAATACATCCTGGATGGAAGACCAGTCCACTTTAGGACACAATGCACACATAGATTTGTGCAACGTACCAATTCACAGCGGGCAATTCATGTATGAGACTGTCCAAACAAACCCAAATGGACAGTGACAAAATGTTTGTATAGACTGTAAAAGCTCAGGACTAAATCTAGAACCCTGAAGCTACAAAGTGGCAACAATAAACAATGCAAAAAAGTTATTACACAAATGCACTCCTGAGAGCTCCTTTGTCAAAATTTGTTGATTTGCTGTAGCGAACAGTTTGGGGACAAAATTTAAACAGGGACATTCACTTCTATAATCTATAGTCAATGGTAAAATCATTATAATAATTAAAATGTTTGATATTAAATTCAGGATACAAAAAAGTCTGGGTGTAAACAATTTGTCCAAAAACTTTTTTCTTTATTAATGATTATGAATCATTTGTTTGCTATCTGAAACACACCCCATGCAGCCCATTAAGGGACTGATAACTAGCTCATAAATAAAATCAGCGCTGATAAAACAGGGAGAGATCATTTGTCGTTTCTTGCTCATTTGTTGTTAAGACCATTGAAAGGTAAACATTTTGCCACTTTATTTTATTGCTTATTTTGTACCTTTCACTTGCCTATTTTGTTTAATAATGTAATTAATTATATTATATATTTTTATGATCATAGTATCATTCCAGGCTGATAGTTACATCTCACAAGGTCAGTTAGACATAGTTCTCACAATGAATTAAGTATTATAAATAGGTGAAAGGTTAGTCCTGTCTAGGTGTATGTAGGTGTATTTGCATATTTGCCAAAAGGCTATTATTTGGTAGAACATTAAAAGATTACATAATATCATGTGCGTCCAACTTGATTACTACTGAATTAATACAACTGCAATAGGATTAACAGTGCACATATTAATATATACTACTTTTTGATAATATCTATTTACCTATCCTTTTGACAACTGGATTATATGTACAGTATAGGGCAAATGGTTTAAATTGACATATTTAGGTTCATTTTTGTTGTGTATTAGTGGATATTGTTGCTTCCTGGGGAATTAACTTTGACCCAGAAACCTCAGGAACTTTGCGAATAAACAGACATTATTGACTTGTTTTGGGAAAAGTAAACAGAATTCTGGTCAGTTGTTTCTCTTAGTTGTGTGTGTACACACACCCACATATATATAATATATTAGATAGATATATTTATTTTTTAAGATATTTTACAATTCACAAGTTGATGAATTATCCATTAAAAACAAAAGACTTACTAGGCAATTTACTATTTATTAATATGCATTTTCTTCATTTTTTAAATATTCATTATTAAATGTTGCACTTTTCATGAACACAAACAGGTGTTGAGAGACAGGTAAAGCACAGCTCAAATCAGTAATCGGCTTTAAAAAGCCTGTAATATGACCTGGTTGCTTTGGGTATCCGTTTTCTTTGCCCACTGGCATGTGTGACACCTAACTCCTCATGAATCATTCAGCCTGGGAGAGAAAGTGCTTCCTATTTCCCTGAGAACCATCTCAGACCACAGTACTCAACATTGCAAGATGATGTACGAAACTATCAACTGTTACTGGCCAGTCCTTCTCTGGTGGTTGTCCAGCCCAACAATGAGAATTGTTTTTGGGCTGAATGCAACACAAATACATCAGCGCCAGCCTCCTTGTCAGCCAGGTAAGGTGCATAGTGTTCTTTGCCGTGAGGCAGGGAAATATAGAAATACCTTTAGAGACAGGAAGTATTTTGTACCTTTTCTTCTTTGCTTGCATTGTCTATCTGAACATCTTTAAAGGATACCAATACTACCCTTAAGGGTAATAATGAAAATTGTAAATGTAGATGTTTTTTGTGGCTTGCATAAAGGGCACTACTGTCCTGAAGGCACTGGAACTGCAGTGCCATGCCCCAGAGGAATGTTTACACCAAGTTATTGGGCTAGAGATATCAACGACTGTATCAGCTGCCCTTCACATCATTATGCTCCTACAGAGGGTCTGCCTGCCTGTCTGCCCTGTGGCTCCCACGCACAACAGCCTCTACCTGGGCAGGATAAATGTGTATGTCTAGGAGAGGGCCAAGTCTTCCAGGTGAGCACATAGATTATAGCCATATACAGTGAGAAAAATAAGTATTTAAACACCCTGCTATTTTGCAAGGGTCCCACTTAGAAATCATGGAGGGGTCTGAAATTGTCATCATAGGTGCATGTCCACTGTGAGAGAAATAATCTAAAAAAAAAAATCCAGAAATCACAATGTATGATTTTTAAACTATTTATTTGTATGATACAGCTGCAAATAAATATTTGAACACCTGTCTATCAGCTAGAATTCTGACCCTCAAAGACCTGTTAGTCTGCCTTTAAAATGTCCACCTCCACTACATTTATTATCCTAAATTAGATGCACCTGTTTGAGGTCATTAGCTGCATAAAGACACTTGTCCACCCCATACAATCAGTAAGAATCCAACTACTAACATGGCCAAGACCAAAGAGCTGTCCAAAGACACAAGAGACAAAATTGTACACCTCCACAAGGCTGGAAAGGGCTTCGGGGAAATTGCCAAGCAGCTTGGTGAAAAAAGGTCCACTGTTGGAGCAATCATTAGAAAATGGAAGAAGCTAAACATGATTGTCAATCTCCCTCGAACTGGGGCTCCATGCAAGATCTTACCTCGTGGGGTCTCAATGATCCTAAGGAAGGTGAGAAATCAGCCCAGAACTACATGGGAGGAGCTGGTCAATGACCTGAAAAGAGCTGGGAACACCGTTTCCAAGGTTACTGTTGGTAATACACTAAGACGTCATGGTTTGAAATCATGCATGGCACGGAAGGTTCCCCTGCTTAAACCAGCACATGTCCAGGCACGTCTTAAGTTTGCCAATGACCATTCGGATGATCCAGAGGAGTCATGGGAGAAAGTCATGTGGTCAGATGAGACCAAAATAGAACTTTTGGGTCATAGTTCCACTAAACATGTTTGGAGAAAGAAGAATGATGAGTACCATCCCAAGAACACCATCCCTACTGTGAAGCATGGAGGTGGTAGCATCATGCTTTGGGGGTGTTTTTCTGCACATGGGACAGGGCGACTGCACTGCATTAAGGAGAGGATGACCGGGGCCATGTATCACGAGATTTTGGGAACAACCTCCTTCCCTCAGTTAGAGCATTGAAGATGGGTTGAGGCTGGGTCTTCCGACATGACAATGACCCAAAGCACACAGCCAGGATAACCAAGGAGTGGCTCTGTAAAAGGCATATCAAGGTTCTGGCATGGCCTAGCCAGTCTTCAGACCTAAACCCAATAGAGAATCTTTGGAGGGAGCTCAAACTCTGTGTTTCTTAGCGACAGGCCAGAAACCTGACTGATCTAGAGAAGATCTGTGTGGAGGAGTCGGCCAAAATCCCTCCTGCAGTGTGTGCAAACCTGGTGAGAAACTACAGGAAACGTTTGACCTCTGTAATTGCAAACAAAGGCTACTGTAGCAAATATTAACATTGACTTTCTCAGGTGTTCAAATACTTATTTGCAGCTGTATCATACAAATAAATAGTTTAAAAATCATATATTGTGATTTCTGGATTTTTTTTTTAGATTATGTCTCTCACAGTGGACATGCAACTACGATGACAATTTCAGACCCCTCCATGATTTTTAAGTGGGAGAACTTGCAAAATAGCAGGGTGTTCAAATACTTATTTTCCTCACTGTATATTTATTACTTTTTATTTTATATATATATATATATATATATATATATATATATATATATATATATATATATATATATATATATATGCAGTTTGTAAGGCAGTATAGATTTACTGTCCTCTAAAAATAACTCAACAGCATACAGCCATTATTGACTGGCAACAAAAGGGAGTACACCCTAATTAAACATGTAAAAACTGTGTCCAAAGTGTAAATATTCTGTGCGAGGACCATTGCTATCCAGCAATGCCTTAATCCTCCTGGGCATGGAATTCACCATTGCTGCACAGGTTGTTGCTGGGATCCTCTTTGACTTCTCCATAATGACATCATAAGCTGCTGGATGCTGGATGCTTCGCCACCTTCCGCTTGAAGATGCCCCACAGGTGATTTATAGGGTTTAGGTCTGGAGATATACTTAGCCACTCAATCACTTCCACTTTCAGCTTCCACAGCAAGGCAGTTGTCATTTTGGTCGCGTGTTAGGGGTTGCTTATATGTTGGGAGGGCATCATGTTCTGCTTCAGAATGTCACAGTACATATTGGAATCCATGGTTCCCTCAATGAACTGCAGCTCCCCAGGACCAGCAGAACTCATGCAGCCCCAGACCATGATGCTACCACCACCATGCTGGCAAGACACAATTTTACTGGTACTCCTCATCAGGGCCTCACCACACATGCTGGACACCATCTGAGCTAATCTTATTCTCATCAGACCACAGTACATGGTTCGAGTAATTCATGCTCTTGGACAGGTTTTATTTCATCAAACTGTTTGCAGGCTTTCTCTTGAGCCAGCTTCAGAAGAACCTTCCTTCTGAGATCATGGCCATGCAAACCACTCGTTGTAGTGTTTGGCATACGGTCAGTATGAGAATATTGTACTCAAAGCATGACATTTTAAATGCTCTAATACAAGATACACAAATTTGTATGGTCCTGTCAAGCAGACAAAAACATGAACATGATGAATAAGACATGTGGCTTTTCATGGTTAAATGACATACAACTGTAATCACTTTAAGTGTACTCACTTTTGTTACCAGTAATTTAGACAATAATGGCTGTATGTTAAGTTATTTTTAGAAGACAGTAAATCTGCACTACTATACAAGCTGCACATTGACTTCTCTAAAATATATCCAAGTTTCAGTTCAATAGTATTTTGCATTAAATAGATATACTAAAATGGTTGCTGAAATGTGAGTGGTGTACCCACGTTTGTGAACTACTGTATAAATGTAACAGATCAACAGTATCCAGTAATATAATCTGCAGACTTTATCTAAAACAGCTGCTCATGTTTCATCCTAGAAGTGGTTATCTTACACCTTTCTCTTCTCAACCTTTCTCAACCACCAGAAAAACAAGCTCATGAAGAATTTGCTGTCAGACAAACAATGGGATGAGGTTTTCATTATATGATCTATGTTTTCTTTATGCAGGCCAGTGATGGGCAGTGCCACTGTGCTTTGGGGTACCACTCTACACAAAGAGGGGATGCCTGTGAGCTAAAGATATATGAGATCTGCAAACATGGACAAGCACGGAACCAATATGGCAAGTGTCTGGATCACAGGCAGTGGAAAGACTTTTGTTCTTATGAGGTTGGTAAAAGAAGCAACTTTGTACAGCCACATAATCTTATCACTAACAACCCCTTGAGAACTGTTGCCATATGTTATGAATTGGTTCATAGGAGATTATCCGATAACTCAAACCACAGTTATTATTTCACAAACTTTATTAAAAAATATAAATGGCTGTGATGCTATTGTAACACAGCATCATGTGTTTCCTCCATGGCCGTAACCATAACATTCACTATATATTCACTACACTACTACTATATTTTTGTTCAACCAGGTGAATTCAATCTTCTTTCATTGCTCAATTGTTATGGGGATATTTATTTATTTCCCTTTATATATTGCACCAGGCTGTGAAAATACTGTTTCCCTTCAGGAACTTGAGCTGCAACAACAACGCTTTGGGATAGCCAAAGATGGTAAGATGGTAAAATAAGAAAAATCCTTCAGTCTTTACGTTTCTCCTTGCCTCCACTTTATCACGGGGAGAATACACACTGTCTGTGAGTCCCTTGTTTGGGGGGCGGAGCATGCTTGGTCTCTCCCTGGCGCTGCATCATACCTTAAGGCCCAGGTGATGCCCACCAAACCCCTTCAGACCTCCTCAGCTTTGGTGGGCAAATTGTATACTGCAGTCTTGCAGGCATACCGTGCTGACCTGCTTAAGGAGCTGGACGAGAGAGTATAGCTTAAGAAAGACGACATCCTATAGTTGCGTCGTGCCACAGACCTGTCTCTTTGGGTCCCTAAGGAGACCACTAGGGCTATTGGCCGATCTTAGGCAGCCCTGGTGGCTGTCGCTGGTTGTTGACAATCTCTGATCTTAGTGACAGAGCTTTTCTCCTGGATGCCCCTGTCATGCTAACTGGCCTGTTTGGCATTGCTGTCAATGCTGTCATTGACAATTTCCAGGAGGCCAAAAGGCAGTTGGTGGCCTTCCAGCAGTTCCTCCCTCACCTTGTGAGGTCCAGAGACAGAACATTGCCACTTGCACTTCCCCCACTAGAGACTCTAGGCAGCACTTCAAGTTGAAGCCCAATGAAGTGAAGTATCTGAGCACAGTCATCTTTAATAAAAAGGCTTCAACAAAAAAGTCCTCATCATTCAGGACCTCTGATGGGCCCCTTTGGGGAGGCTCGGAACCAGAGGGTTTGATCAAGGTCACACGGCGAGCCTTACAGGCCTTAGACATGTGGAAGGAACCTTCCACATGTCAAGGGATCTTCCTGTGGGCCCAAGGGAAACTGCTCTCACTGAGGGCAGTATACATCTCAGGGTACCTAAACCAGGGAGCAGATGGTTTGAGGCAAGGGCCAAGGCTCCGTGGACCTGTTTGTGACTTGAGAGACCACGCACTGTCCCCTCTGGTTTTCCCTTACTTAACCAGCTCCTCTTGGACTGGATGCCATGGTGCAGACGTGGCCAAGGCTGCCCTTCTCAAACAACCTCCCTGTTGTCTGAGATTCCTCTCAGACTCTCACAACTCCAGCTGGGGGTGAAATAAAGTGCCCCATCCCTGGGAGATTCCTCTCAGATGATATCTTCTCTCTCAGGCAGGGGGCACTCTATTTCACCCCTGACTGGAGTTGTGGAGGCCCCTGAGGGGGCACAGCCTTTAGCGTCTGGTCTCTCAGCGGAGGTTGTAGAGACCAGTCTCTAGTCCAGAGGGGCTGGTATACCACGAAATGCCACCTGTTCACTATATGGTGTCAGAAACATCAGTTAGATTCAGTTAACTGCTCTTTTGGTCCAGTGCTAGAATTCCTTCAAGAACAGTTTGCCAAATAGTTGTCCCCCTCCACTCTACAGGTATATGTATCTGCTATTGTGGCATGTCTTGCTGAGCGATCACGGAAAAAACCTGTTAGTGACATGTTTCCTCCATGGTATCCAGAGGCCTCAGCCTCCGGTACGACCTGGAGTGCTTTTGTGGGATCTGGACATGGTTCTGGAGGCCCTGTCCGAGCCTCCCTTTGACCCCTTGCACAAGGTGCCCTTGAGGTTTCTTGCAGTCAAGACTGCTTTTCTTCTCTGAAGAAGACCTTCAGGCCCTTTTCATGGCCCCCTCTCTTCTGTAGTTTACCCAAGGCAAGACCAGTGCCTTTCTCTACCAAAGGCCGATGTAAGTTTCAGAGGGCCTTCAATGGCCAGTCATGCTTCAGGCATTCTATTATCCTTTTTGGGACCCCAAACAGGAGAAGCTTAATCGCGTCTATAATGCGTCCACAGAACTGTCCTGTGGAGGAGGTTTGACCAGTCATTTGTCTGCTACGGTCCGTATAAGAGGGAACCTCCTGCAGACAAGCAGACCTAAAGCAGGGGAATTGTGGATGCTATCTCCTCTTTTTATAAGTCCTCTGGTCTCCCAGCACCTTTCAGGGTCAGGGCTCACTCGACCCGAAGTGTGGCAGCCTCTAAAGTCTTTTCCTCTGGGGTTTCTCTCCAGAACATTTGGAACACTGCAGGCTGTTCAACCCCTCTGACCTTCATTAGGTCTTACAGCCTTGACCTTAATGCCACTCCCGGCCCCTCAGTCTTTTGACCCAGCTGTGCCCATCCACACTAGGCAGGGATTTGTCAGTCTGGTGGTATTGTACTCTCGTTCCCAAAGAATTGTTGATGCAGCTTGAGTTCATGAAGGGGAATGTCTCAACGTCTCGGTGCTACACTTCCTGCATCCCTGTGAGAGCTTCCTTCCCTCCCCGAAGCTAGCGCTGTGTCCACCGCATATGCTTATATAGCTTCCTGGTCGCTACATCACCCCACCGGTGACGTCATACCCTTCCATTGGGCAGATTACACACGTGGTTCAAAGTGTGGTCATGCAGGGGCATTCCCAAAGCATTGTTGATGCAGCATCTTGTTCCCTCGGGGAACCAGGGTTACAAATGTAACCTAGAGACGTTACCACATAAGAAGTGCTGATCTTATACTAAAACTGAACTGGATTGAATGAATGATAATTCACAGCATGGCTGTACTGTATATTATTCTGTTGATTAAAATATTTGTTTGCCAACCTTTACTAATATTTATTACAGAATTTTTAATTACTACTGAAACAAAGAAAGCAATGGCTTCAGTAGAAAACAAAACACAGAGTAACATATATTAATAGAAAGGCCTATACTTTTAGTAAGATCATCATTGCTTGAGATTAAGGTGGAAATGTGTTTTTATTGATTTTTTTCTACCACCTACAAACTTCTGTTCTGAACATACCCGACCTGAGAGTCAATGAACCATTAGGAAAACATTACACTTCTTTCCATGAATCTTGTCACATATACACTAGGAAATTTGACATAACCTGCAATGAGTTGACAATGAATGTGAGCCGAAACAATTATGTGATATAAGTCTAGTGCACTGCTTTGTCACCTTCTTCATCAACACTTCCCCAGGTGTGTGCATCTCCACAGCTGTTTGAAGGCTATGATGCCTCTTTGGGTCTGTGTGCCTGCAAAAGTCTGAGTGATTCAGGAAGAAGTGAGTGCTCAGGATGGTGTGGAGATAAAAGAACACCTGTGTTGCAGTTGCTATGCAGTTCTGCTGCACTTCAGCTTCTTTACACTGAAACAGACAGACAGGTACAACATGCTATCCTAACCCAATGATTCTCCTTTTTAGTTTTATTTCTTAGAGGGCTGAATCCCCCTTAAATAGGGGTTTAAATACTGTGTGATCCCTATGTCTATGGACAAACGAATACATAAAGCATTGTCAGCATGGTGTTTTATCTACATTTTAGGTTCAGAATTCTTAAATAGAGTTGTGCCCGGGACATTTTGTTCTAATCCTTGTTCATGGTAATTATTAAATATTTCTGTTCGATTTATTTCCCAAGATATAAAAAAGTCTCTGACCATGCAATAACTAAGGCTGTTACTACAGTCTTTTTTAATACTTCAACTATGAAATAGTGTTTACAATTTGGTCTTGGTTTGGCTTGCTAGCTTGAGTTCTTTTGTGTAAAATTTATGAATGTAAAATCATCCTGCTTGCATTACTTTTTTGTGTCCAGAAATATATATGTCTGACAAGTTTTCAAAAATCTTCTAAAAAAACAAGTTTTACCGACAGTTCAGTGTCAAACAGTATCTTTGACATTGTGTGGTGTATGGCCCCATGGGCCATGTTGATCTTGTTTAAGCAAACAAGCCTACAGTTTAACTTTGATCTCTATATCTTTGAGTGACTTAGGTAAGTGCATCAGGAAGTGCACTTTTATCTGTCCTCAAACATTGGGAGTCCAGAGCAAGGCTGAGGTGTGAGCGACATCACGGGTTCTCCAGGCCTGTGTACACAATACAGACAAGAGGTGAGTAACCACAGCCAAAGGCAGGGTGTTTAAAGAATTTGCAACCAGTTCTGTAATGCTGAATTGCCTTGCTACAGAAAGTGGTTTCTACGGGTTCGTCAACACTATCCCAGCAGACGTACGGATGCTGGTCTTGGAAGTTGGTCAAGTGACCAACAGCTTAGCTGAGATCTTGAACAGACAGAGCATGGGTAAGGTAATACTAAAAGGTAGACTGCCTTGTATACTGACTATGACAGGTAGTTTCAAACTCAATTATCTTACAAGGAAACCATACATACATGGATACAGAATCCTTTTGGTCAATGGGTTCCGCTCCAAGAAAAGCCAGGAATAGGGATGCTACTCAAGTGATGAACCCAATAGCATGCTTGCATCTGGAGGATATTATTTTATTCTCTGTGACCAGGCACCACTATCCACAGTATGACATGTGAGTAAGAAAGCTTATCTTTAGACAATTACTCCCTCCGTGACTTGAACTAAAATGTATGTCTTGTTGTTTGCAGAGATAACTTATTCAACACAAATGCTGCTTTCGACTGGGGAGTGTTTAGAATATTAAAGCAGGAGCTAGCTATGGCACGATCAACAAACTTCTTCTTTTCTGTTAGCTTCAGTGAGCCTGGTGTGTATGTCCTCAAGCTGAGTAGCAATCAACACAAGCATATGGTATTGTCCCCATTTGAATCGTTACATGCATCCAGAATTTTTCTATTTGCTATTCATAAGATGCCAATGTAAAAGTCTTTCTGTAGTATGTAAAGGTTTTGCCTGCTGGAGGAGATTGCTATGACATCGGACCGTTTTTTCCTGCTGATCCACATCACATGATTCGAATGGGGATAGCCCTTCAACGCCAGCTCCTGCTGAGACCTGATTGGTGGGTGATTGGAGGACTCTTGGCTGGAGCTACAGTTGTGCTCTGCATGTGTCTTGTAGTACTGGTCAGTCTTGTGCTAATAATATAAGCGCCAATATTATAACCATGGGTCACTGAGTAAAAATGTTTAGGAAATGTTGACTTTGCATTTTCAACACACAGATCTTGTTCAGGGAGTACGGTTGGCCAGAAAAGCAGCATTCTCAGGCCAGGTATCGGGAGCTACAGCTCAAGTACAACATGGATGACTATTCATCGAAAGGTTCCAGGGTCATAGCACTGAAAAAGACACACCGAAGCCTACAGATAGGAATGACTGAGGACCCAGTACTCAGAGGTAAAAGTTTACTGCATGTAAGCATTCCTTTTGTACCACTGTTTTAAACTATCTTAGCTAGCACTGAAAAAAGGCTGGAAGTTGTCCATGGTGCCATATTGCACAACAATCTATGTTGAAAACTGGCAGTAATTTGAACTATTGCGTCTCATGTGCCCTTGCAAAACAACATACAGTATGCGGTGTGATGTAAGAATTAGCACACAGAATTGGCAATCATTCTTGCAGTATTTACAAACAAATCACAATGTGAACAGCTGGTTTTTGCATTCAACATCATTATCATTCTTTACCTTTATCAAGGTGTTTATACAAAAATTAGAAAGTTTCTAACTAGGGAATGATCATATCCCATAACACTGATACCTAGTCTGGCTGTTTGAGTGACCATTTCATTATACATTTAATTGAGTTCACTGCACAATGTTTAATTAAATACCTAAACCACATATGCTGTAAAGCAGTGGTTCCCATTCACCGGGACACACAGAAAGAATACATATATTACATCATTTCCATTTTATTTATTATCTGATTCTGAACGATGTTTTATTTTGGAAAATTACCGGATTCTCTATATCTGTCTATGACTTACTCTTGATTCATGTCAAGATCCTTGCCTTGGCCAAATGTCTTACGCTTCTTGAAGGGGCTGCTCCAGCTGCTAACACATAATACATTACCGCTAAATTGAAACCCCCAAGCTAGCAAAAGGAACAAAAAAGAACACAGTGGATTCACGTTTATTTTTGTATTTAGAAAATATCAGTTTTTATGCCGGTCGTATCATTTTATTTTGTTGTATTTATCCGCCACACCTTAAAGGCCGGTCCGTCAAAATATTGTATGACATTAAACCGGTCCGTGGCGCAAAAAATGTTGGGAACCGCTGCTGTAAAGAGATGAGGACCAAAGTATGGCAGGATTTATAAAATATTGTTCTGGAAGATTGTATTAGCTGCATAGTGAGGTTCGATCTATGGATGTCAATGCTCTTACACTGATCAGGCATAACTTTATTGCCACCGATCAGGCATAACATTATAACCACCTGCCTAATATTGTGTTGGTTCCCCTTTTGCTGCCAAACAGTTTTGACCCATCAAACATTATTCACATTAACTTCTTCAGCAATTTTAGCTACAGTAGCTGGTCTGTTGGATCGGACCACACAGGCCAGCCTACCCTCCCCATTGTGTCTATTATATTTCTCCCACTAACAGGTTCCATGATGAAGAGATAATCGGTGTTATTCACTTCACCTGTCATAATGTTATAATGTAATAATGTTTGAATAGTCAGTATATACTGCTCATATCACAGCTATGGCTGAAACTTCAGATGAGTTCTGGGACTACGAGGAGCAGGTAAACCTGGAAGCTTTCAGTTCCGGTACATTCTATGACATCTTGCTGAAGCACAGTGTGTCTGTCACAACCCGGCTTGGGCAGCTCAAGGAAGAGGTAAATTTTCAATATTTTCCTCAGTTTACATGGACTTGATCCTAAACTAGCCTAAAATAAACACATTTTAAATAAACAATTAGATCATAAAAACATTCTCTCTTTTTGGTGTTGACTAAAGTGGGTGGGTGGAGTGGGCTAATCACCTACTCAATTACTTAATTCCCTGGAGAAAGCTGCACAATAAATAAGGAAAAATATCTATGTCTTTAGGTGAAGCAGCTTTATCAAGGGGTGCTGGAAAAGGTGCAGGGGCTTCAACCTGGCTGGGGGGCAGTGGTGGTTGGAAGCAAGCTGGAGTGCTTGCAGAAGCAAGTGGAGCAAGAGATAGCACGCAGAAAAGCTCTGGGCACTCAGCTTTCCCAACTGCTGGACAGCCAACTTCAGATCTTGCGGAATGAGTCCCAGTCCCAGCAAGCCATGCACAAGACTTTCTCAGCACTACTCAGAGAATGCTTTTGGTTGATGAAGATGTTTTCTGACAACCAGGCTTCTCTCTGGAACAAACACATACAACAATGGTATGTTTTTTGCATGCACATGCATTGACAATAATTTCACAGTATTTAATACAGTGCATGGTGTATATATTTTTACACAGGCTAAACCAAACCAAAGCTTTAGTAATACTGGTAAATATCATACATTCATCTATATGTTAATCATCTGTAAATGCAAGGCTCACCTTGTTTTTATTTCATTGACACTCACAAAACAAAAAAAATAAATAACATTCAAATCGGCCACTGTCGGTACCTTCAACCAGACAACACTGAACTCCTTATTTATACAAAAGAGATAGTTATAAATCACTCTATATAAGAATGCCTGCCAAATGCCTTAAATGCAAATGTAAAAAGATCTAAAACAGCAAAATGAGGAAAAAACAGCAAAAGAAATAGAATTTCTTACACTTGGAAGCTATTTTGACTCATAGATTTAAAAACTTTCTTTTGGCTTCTGCCATTAGGGGTCACCACAGCGGATCATCTGCATGTTTGATTTGGCACATGTTTTTACACTGGATGCCCTTTCTAACGCAACCCCCCATTTATCCGGGCTTGGGACCCATACTAAGGCTTGGGCAACCCAAATGGATGGGGTTGGTTCCCTGACCGGGGCTCGAACCCGGGCCGCAGCGGTGAGAGCGCCCCTAACCACTAGACCACATAGATTTACCATTCAAATATTATAAAGTAGCCTTACCACCTGAAAAGGCCAGAATCTGGAGAAAAATAACAGAAAAGTAGAGTTAGTACAAAATAAGCGAGTTAAAAGAGATGATTTTATGTAACCTGAAAAAAAGAGTTGTGAGAGATATGTTATTGTTTTAAGTGTCTCAGCTTTTTGTGCACTAATGTGTAAACAACTTATACACCAGCTTTCATGTGGATTGGTCAAACAACTCTTATACTAGTCTTATAGATTAGTTTCGTAAATGCAGTATGTGGCCAATGCCAGCTGAGTCTTTGTAGTGCATCAGCTTACTGTTTCCATATTCAGAGCCTAACCACTCCTTCTTTTATATCGTGCCTCCATTGTATCTTAGCGGTATTTCTTTGATTAATCAGATTTTCCCCAAGTTTTATTTAATTTATAACAATAATAAGTAACAACAGGGTTGTGTTTTTTAATAAGACTTACAAAATAGTGGTTCTTAACAGTGTATGTAATCTATTTAAGTTTGATTTGAAGCTGATTGATTTGAAGGTTACATTAATGAGTAATATATATATATATATACACACAGTGCCCTCCACAATTATTGGCACCCCTGTTTAAGATGTGGTCGTGGACTTCTAAAATTCTCCTTTTTTAAAACAACATAGAACCCAAATGCAAAAAAAGAGAAAAATCCAACCTTTCATTTAAGTACATAACTTTGGTGGTAAAAAAAATCATACATTTAGAAGAAAAAAAAAACTTGAAATCATGTGTCCCACAATTATTGGCACCCCTAACAATTCCTCTGAAAAATTTAATTGTTTTTTTTTTTATATATTTTCTGTAGTTGCTAAGGTTGGTCAGGGTATCTAGGGACTTTTAATTAGTAATTCATGATTTCCTGTTTCCTGGGGTATAAATATGACGTGACACAGAGGCCTAATTCTCTTACCCATTTGTCAACATGGCAAAGACAAGAGAACACACCATTCAAGTAAGGCAGATGTGTGTCGACCTTCATAAGTCAGGCAATGGCTACAAGAAAATAGCCACCGCCTTAACTTGCCGGTATCTACAGTCAGAGGAATCATTAAGAAGTTTAAAACAACTGGAACAGTGACAAACAAGGCTGGAAGAGGTCCCAAGTTTATCTTGCCACAACGCACAGTGAGGAGGATGGTAAGAGAAGTAAAAAAATTTCCCAAGCTCACCGTCACAGAATTGCATCAAAGAGTGGCATCTTGGGGTCACAGAGTCTCCAAAACAACCATCAGACGCCTCTACATGCCAACAAGCTGTTTGGGAGGCATGCAAGGAAAAAGCCTTTTCTCCTTTGTCTGGAGTTTGCTAAGCGGTACTGGGACTTCAACTGGGATCGTGTGCTTTGGTCAGATGAGACTAAGATTGAGCTTTTGGCAACAAACACTCTAAGTGGGTCTGGCGAAACAAAAGATGAGTATGCCGAAAAGCACCTCATGCCCACCGTGAAGTATGGTGGAGGATCTGTGATGCTGTGGGCCTGTTTCTCTTCCAAAGGCCCTGGGAACCTTGTTAGGGTGCATGGCATTATGAACGCTTTGAAGTACCAGGATATTTTAAATAAAAACCTGATGGCCTCTGCCAGAAAGCTGAAGATGGGTCGTCATTGGGTCTTTCAGCAGGATAATGATCCAAAACATGTGGCAAAATCTACACAAAAGTGGTTCAGCAGTCACAAACTCAAGGTCCTCCCATGGCCATCTCAGTCCCCAGACCTCAACCCAATCGAAAACCTGTGGGGCGAGCTAAAGAGAAGAGTGCATAAGAGAGGACCCAGGACACTGGATGATCTAGAAAGATTGTGCAAAGAAGAATGGTCAAAAATCCCTCTCTCTGTGTTCTCCAATCTTGTGAAATGTTATAGGAGGAGATTAAGTGCTGTCTTGTTGGCAAAAGGAGGTTGTACAAAGTATTAACATCAGGGGTGCCAATAATTGTGGCACACATGATTTCAAGTTTTTTTTTTTTTCTAAATGTGTGATTTTTTTTTACCAGCAAAGTAATGTACTTAAATAAAAGGTTGGATTTTTCTCTTTTTTTGCATTTGGGTTCTATGTTGTTTTAAAAAAAAGGAGAATTTTTTGAAGTCCACGACCACATCTTAAACAGGGGTGCCAATAATTGTGGAGGGCACTGTATATATATATAACACAAACATAGAAGCACTTATAGTATAAGAAAGTTTTTCTGTGCTATCTGGATTCCTGGCTTTCCTAGATTGTAAACGTTCTTGAAATATTACCAACACAAGCCACTCATGTTTTCATTTTAATTTGTCTTTTAGCTATCAGGCCTGAGCAGGCTGATTGGCCACATTGAGGTGATAAAATAGGTTTTTATTAGCCTGCCAGTTAGTTTAGTCAGCTGGTTGAGTGATGTCTTGCTGTGAATTGTGGAACAATCTATCAAGCAATTATCGATGTATTTAACAAAGCAATCCATCAAAGTGTGCAAATGGATGCCTTGAAGTTTTCTTAAATAAAAACATGCATAAGAGTCAAAATGTTTGTTCAAAAGCACTTAAAGCAGATAAAAAAAATTGATTTAGCTTCAGTTGATCCTCTTAGTTATTGGCTCATACTCTCAAGTGGGTATTTTATTATTAAACTAATTTACCTGTAAATTACAAGTTTTATGTAAATCATGATTATATTTAGGGTATGATAGATCTATTTTTTTTTTCTTAGTACAAACCTTAAACTAAACTGCACTTTAACTAAAGCGTAACCATTAACATGCACTTGAAAAAACTGAATGCCATATTTTTTGAATTTCGATTTCAGAAGATTTCTCGATAGATCATAAATTTGATCACTTACACAACACAACTACATCTAACAGATTCCTACTTATATTTTTTGCATTAAGTTCATATTTTATGTCCAAAAAGTTTTATATAAAAATATTATATATAGAAGAATAGAATGGCCTTTATTTGTCACATATACATTACAGCACAGTAAAATTTCACATATGCCAGCTTGTTTAGAAGCTGGGGTCAGAGCGCAGGGTCAGCCAGATACGGCGCCTGTGGAGCACAGAGGGTTAAGGGCCTTGCTCAAGGGCCCAAGAATGGCAGCTTAGCGATACCGGGGCTTGAACCCCCGACCTTCCGATTATTAACCCATGTATTAATCATGTAATATAAGTTTTGACCATCAGTAACCCTCATTTATTACAAATACCTCAATAATAAATCAATAAAAATGTATTTTCTAAATATATATTTTGCCATTTATACAGTAGCAATGAAAATGCGATTTATCCATCTAATTGCTTCCTTTTTATATAAAAATAGCCTTTTACCTGAAAGCCATGAATTCTTGGATTAATCAAGTACTGGATTTTAGGTTTTCTTCTTAAGACCACACAAGAGCAAAATAAAGGGGAATGGCATTTCTCTGTCTTGAGTTGAGTTCAATTGACTCAATTGACATTGCACTTGCATTACACTTACAATACTGTAGTATGTAGTGTCATTCAAAGAAATTCCTTTAGATATCTTTTGGCAGATTTTTTTAACAAATGGAATCTTTGTATGGCCTGTCTATTGCAGTATTAAATAACCACCATCTCTCTTTCAGATACAGTTTGTTGAGATCGCTGTAACAGTGCTGATAAATGTTCATTGGCAATCCAATGAACCGTGTGTTAAGCAGAATTAAATATCCTGAACATTGAACTACAAAAAGTCATTTAATTTCAGAAAATGATGGGTCATGCATGCTTGATTATATCGCTTTTCATTATCAGTGGGAAGTATAGCTTTTGCTTTTTTGCTTGGCTATAAGAAGGAACTTTGAACTTAAGTGCGCACAGACACGAGTACACTCTTTCCTCCTGGGCTGCCAAAGGTCTGAATAAGTGTCTTCTCTTTAAAGCATGAAGAGGAATTAATCCCCTTTTCTTAAATGTTTTAATAGACTGAAGATTGCCTGTAAAACAGGGACTAAAGTTGTATTAAAGCACCTTTGCTCCCTCTAAAATTGAGTCTGATGGATTTTTCCATTCCATACCAACCTTGATATTGATCTGTTGGGTTCACTTTGGCATGACTATTAGGAAAGAAAGGGGGAAATAGAAGAATTTTGAGAAGAGCCTGGAGAGCTGGAGGTACATGCTGCAGAGAAGGGGAATGAAAGTCAGTAGGAGTAAGACAGAGTACATGTGTGTGAATGAGAGGGGGGGCAGTGGAGTGGTGTGGTTGCAGGGAGAAGAGGTTTTCGTTGGGAGTGACAACAATGGACAGGATTAGAAACGAGTTTATTAGAGGGACAGTGCATGAAGGACGTTTTGGAGACAAAGTGAGGGAGGCACGATTGAGATGGTTTGAACATGTGCAGGGGAGGGACATAAGGTATATCGGTAGGAGAATGCTGAGGATGGAGCCACCAGGAGGGAGGAAAAGAGGAAGGCCCAAAAGCAGGTTTATGGATGTGGTGAGGGAAGACATGCAGGTAGTTGGTTTGAAAGAGGCAGATGTAGAGGACAGAGGAGTATGGAGATGGATGATCCGCTGTGGCGACCTGTAATGGGAGCAGCCGAAATAGGAAGAAGAAATGGGATTTCATCAAAAGCATTATCCTGTACACACCATGACCCTATCTAAAATATTCTTACTAATTGTTTTGCCTTTATTTCATTTTTTGTTTTTGTTTAATGGATATCTTATCCAAATTGTTTTATTTTAAAGCATGCACAAATCAAGATGCTATTATAAGACATTAATGTCTAGACATAAACTAGACATTTATTAAATCAACATATTTTTTATTTTTCAAAAGAAAAGCTTTATAATCCCAAAGTCAAGAATTATTGAATTAATCAAATATAATTCTTCTTTTCATTATTTTTAATGTGTTTCCTGCCATTGCGATTGAATTAATACTCATATTGTGCTGTGCAGTGTTATGGACAGAGTGAATGTGCTGGCTGAGGAGATGACTGAGCTGGTCTCGGAGGAGGCTCAAAGGCAGGGTTGCTGGGTCGTGCTCAAACAGGCGACTGGAGCACGCCTATTGTGTCCCACTTCTGGATCGGTTCTCACCAGGGATGACATTATCGGTGAGTTATTGCACTTTTCCAACACACAGGATATGTCCAAGGTCCATGCCCTACATAGGAAGCTATGATTACATGCCTCTTCACCCCCCAGATTATTGACCTAAAAGAGTTAGTTTTATATGCCCTTTTTGCTGTATTGCATCATGAGCATACACCTGTGTTCATTTTAAATCTAACGCACACACCAGTATGACAAACAGCATATATCTGTCAATTTAAAATTCACCTGCAATTCAAATACACGGTTGTACAATAAATAATCAAATTATATATATATATATATATGGCCTCTGAATTTAGCCATTCTTACAGCTAGAATTTCAGATTAGATCAGTCCTGCTGTCATGATCACAAAGGATCTGCTGAGAAGATTTCACAATAAGTTGTTAGGAGGAAAAAAGTTAGACAAGGTTATAAAAAGATCAGCTAAGCTTTGAACCTTTCTAGGACAACTGCAGAGTCCATTATAACAAAGTGGGAAAAAAATAGGGCACAAACCAGACATTAAAATGCTCAGGTCAAACTGAGTGCTGAGGCAAGGAAGGCAATAGTCTCACAGAATTCTTCATAGAAGTGTCCAGTGGTCCAGCTTAAGTTATAGAGCTTGTTGAAACAGGAAAATCCATGGAAACCTCAACTATATCAGCTCTTTAATGATTTTGGCATCTATGGGAAAGTGGCCAGAAGAATTCAATGGCCATTTTAGAAAAAAAGTGCTTCTAGGGGAAAAAATTATTGTGGTTCGAGCCATTTGTTCTTAAACCAAAGTTTTGGTAACGCTATGCAGAAGTGGAAAGCTTGTTGCCATCACAATCAAAATGAATGAAGCACATTGTTCAGCAGAACTTGTTCCATTCAGCCCCACATCTGCATGTAGGGCAAAATGACACATTTCAAAAGAACAATGGGACAAAGCACAGGGTAAAATCTAGATAGGAAAAAACTTGAAAATAAACTTTTGCAAATGGCAAATCAAAGCCCAATTGAAAATCTGTGGCATAAACTGAAAAATATTGCTCACTGAAAAATATTGCTCACTCAATTCAGTGTAAGTGTTGAAGATAATGGGCACTGAGGAATAAAAGAAAATTCCACAAATGTACAAAGGTCATAAAAGGTCAAATCAGTATTTTCCAGAAAATAGAATGAGATGGTGAACACATAGCATTGAAAGAGTTTTTTTTATTTATTTCTCATTTTCATATAGGGATCTAAAAACTTCAAAAGGAGCAGGAAAAAAAATGACTTTCGCTATGTTTCATAAGCTGCTACATTAGAGAAAAATGGGAAATAATCACTAGGGGATGAAAACGTCTTAAAAGAACTGTATGCAGCTATAGCTCTTACATTATATAGTGTGTGGAGTCTTTTTCTTTTATTCATTAGCCATTTAAGTAAATGCCCATGTCTACCAATCATATGTTGCATTGATCAGTCACAAATTTCAACAAGCTATTATTTTATTATCTAAAGATCAGACGAATTTTTCAGTCAATCACTGAGTATCCCAAATGACGTTGAGATTTGACAGGCTTGAGCACAATCATTTTTGCAATGTATGTACTTTTCCTGTCCCTACAGTGTGTTAATTGATATCCATCAATATTTTACAGGTATATCATGCAGTGAGAATGAATGCCATTACAAAAGCAAGAAATACAATGAGCACAATTCAACACTTCTCCTTTCACTGCAGCCACAGCTGCACTGCCTGCATACATCTGGCAGATGCATCAATGTTAACCTCATAAAATGAGGCTTTAAGTTTTGTAAGACCAGTGATCTACAATATAATTATTGATGACTAATTGGTGACTCAATGACAGATTGGTTGATGGCATTTGTGATTAACAATCAAGAGCTATACCAGAGCTATACTTTCAGTTAACCAATACCCCAATTGCATACCCTTAACCGTCTATGATTGTCCGAAGCATTTAATCTCTGCTTAGAGTCTGTCATTGGTTCTCCAGACTGCAGTCCTACATAATTGCCATGATTTGTGTAGAATCTGGTAAATGAACTTCTCCACCTAGTAGTAGTTGAATGTATGAGAAAAACCTCAGTATTGTGCATGTAGGAAATCATCTGAAGTTTTGACTGAAAAATATTGTATGGTAAATAGTAACATCTGGTATAAAATTCAACCAATACAGCACCTGATGGATCTGTCAGAGCTTGCGATACTGTCCGCGTGGACCCCTGCACAGGCCTCATCCATCCAGTCCCGAATGCTCACATGCTCCTAGCTAGTGGCCACAGCATGCCTGTGCCGTCTGATTTTTTCCTGCATCCTCAGACTGGCCGGGTACTCCCTGTGGCTGGGAATGTAGGGTTTGACCCCTCCAGCTCCACCCTTGTCTACACAGCCGATGCTTATGTGGGTGAGTTGAGGCTCCTGCTATCTTGCTTATATTTATTCAATATTTAGCATACTACAATTAAGTCTTGATGATTGCATTTTAAATAGTACAGCAGTTTTCAAGGCAAGCCGTTGAATGGATCATTTGTTACAGGTCCAGTTGGAAAATGGGAGTCTCCAGTGTTTCCCTTTATTCCCTACCCTTCAACTCATCATTCAGAGCTGCTAGGACCATCCAAATTGAGAAGCCTCCAGACAGGCCAGAAGCTTGTGTTTGGGGGATCCATGGGTGACTATGAAACTGGCATACTTGTCCCAATCCTGGCAGTCACCATTCACCCCCAAACAGGAATGATGTACCCGGTTGGTGGTGTTTATAAGTGCCCTGTGACACGACTCTGGCGGCCCATTCAGATCGGTTGTCCAATGTTGGATCCTCGTACAGGCAATGTGGTGCTCACCACAGGTGTTAGCCTGGACTCACATACAGGTCAGTCCATGTGTTAATAGTTCCTTATAATTTCTTTAAAGAAAAAATTACAATTGCAATTATAAGTATCATGTAACATATTTCTTGGGAAACAACTGCCTGCAAGAGAACAGTAATAATTGCAGTAGTTTACTTTAACTGTAAAATATCAATCTATTTTATGAATATTTTAAAGTTTTGTAACAGACATAACACATGTCTAAGTTGACTTTGATGCTTGGACCTATAAATCGAATAACCATGATTACCACAAAGTCATTACCTTATTATTCTAATCCAAAGACAATAAACAATTTTTCAGATCACATCTCTCTACTATTAAAAAATAATTGACACCCAGATTCAACATAATACAAGATGAATAAGCATTTTGATAATGCCACAAGACTGCAAAATACTAGCATCCTTTCAAGAAGTGCAGTTCATTAAATATTTGGATATTTGTGTCTCAGGTTGATGGGGTACTTGACATTTAAATCTGTTTTGCAGGTACAGTGCTTCCAGTAGGAGGTCTTCTCCTGGGTGAATCCTTCATTGAGCCCCTGAGTGGCAGGCTGGTGCGTGTTGGTGGAGGGAGCATCCGGGGCGGAAAAGTGGTACCACATGCAGGGGGTTTCCAGGCTCTAGTGGATAGCCAAACTCTTGGTGCACGGGTGCGGGTGGTGGAGCTGATACGGACCTACTGTGATGAATGGAAATCTGGGAGTATGGAGCTTCACAATGAGATTAGCAGAGTGAAGATAGCTGCATCAGAATTGGAACAGGCATGGAGGAACAGTCAGCACTGCATGCTTCAGATAATAAGCTGTCTGGAGGCTCAACAGGAGTGGGCCTGGTGGGTGGCTGAAGATGGGGGCTGTCTAGGTGAGTGTGTGCACTCATGTGCTAAGATGTGAATAAGCACCTAAAAATGCACATTAATTCAATTTTAAGCTTAATGGTAGCAAATGAAAATTACTTACTCTTAATATACTGCAAGACAAAGTTAATGTTTAGCTTAGTTATCTGGAACTTCAGTATTTATCTTTATTTTGCTATTCTGACAGTTATAAAAATAATCACCTAACGTTTATTCAAATAGACAGAAATTTGATCTAGCTAGCCACTGTGTTCCATTATGAGCTCTAGGCATTTCACAAGCCTCACACTCTCACTAGTTAAGTCTTATCCATTTCCAGAATTTTCATGCTATTTAACATTATAAATAAATAATATAAATGTACAATTATAAGGAACAAACATATATATTTGTGTATTACGCCTTTATCTCTGTAAAGCTGCTTTGGGACAATGATCATTGCTGAAAGCTTTATACAAATAAAAATTAATTGAATTGCTAATCAGCAAGCAGCAATTTTACTGGTAAAGCTTGCGATTTTATATATAACATGCTAATGTTGGTTGCATTTTTGCTGATTTAAATTTTTTTTCTAGCAGGTAAGATTTTCATTCTGTTACTGACTTAATTTGTTTTCCTCTAACCAGTGTTATCAATGACTCTTGTAGGTAAGATCAGTCCCCCCGGCAGTGACTTATCGCTGCCGGCTCTACCAGGAATGGAATATCCAGACCCTGGAGGTTCTGGCTTATCAGTTCCTGTTCTCGGAGAAGAGCTGGATTGGATGTCAGGGTGTATGGTGCCTCTTGCTGGAACCATGGAAGATGCAGATGGCAAGGGTCAGCCATAGTTTACACATTTCTCATAGTACAACCCTGTCGTTTTCTTCTTTTTGGTCACCTCTTGGTCACCTCTTCTCTCAGTCTGGCTTCCACTACTCTTTCCCATAACCTCATGATGTGACTGATCAACTTTATTCCCCTGCAGTTACGGCACTTCAGCACATCTCCCTTGTCCTATAAGATCGGTAACAGCACACTCCTTCTCCATTCCTCAGGCATCCTCTCACCTTCGAATCTTCCATCTTATTGAACAACCTGGTTAAAATCTCCACTGCCATCTCTACTAAACATCTCCTATGTCATCTGGTCCAACCGACTTCCACTCTTCATTCTCTTAATAGCTGCTCTCACTTCCTCCTTACTAATCCTATCCACTTCCTGCTTCGCCATCTCCACACGATCCAACCTCCTCTTTCTCTCATTTTCCTTGTTCATCAGCTGCTCAAAATACTCCCTCCATCTTCTCAACACACTCTACTCATTAGTCAACACGTTTCCATCTTTATCCTTTATTGCTCTAACTTGCAGCACATCCTTCCCAGCTCAGTCCCTCTGCCTGGCCAATCGGTATAAATCCTTTTCTCCTTCCTTACTGTCCAACTTCTAATACAGCTTCTCATATGCCTTTTCCTTGGCTTTCGCCACATCCCTCTTTACCTGCTGTCACATCTCCTTGTACTCCTGCCTACTTTTCTCATCTCTCTGTCGATCCCAATTCTGTTTTGCCAACCTCTTTCTCCTTATGCTCTCCTGCACTTCCTCATTCCACCACCGCGTCTCTTTGTCTTCCTTTCTATTTCCAGATGTCACACCAAGTACCTTCCTAGCTCTCTCCCTTATCACTTCTGCAGAGTTGCCCAATGATCCAGCACCTCTTCACCACCACAGAGCCCCTGTATGACCTCTTCCCTGAATCTCACCCTACAGTCTTCCTCCTTCAGTTTCCACCATCTTATTCATCTTTCAGTCCTCAATCTTCTCCTCTTCTTCTTCACCTCCAAAACCACCCTACAGACCACCATCCGATGCTGTCTAGCTACACTGTCCCCTGCCAACACTTTACAGTCTCCAATCTCCTTCAGGTTGCATCTCCTGCATAGAACATAGTCCACTTGTGTGCACCTTCCTCCACTCTTATACGTCACCCTATGATCCTCCTTCTTGTTAAAATAAGTGTTCACCACTGCCATTTCCATCCTTTTAGCAAAATCTACCACCATCTGCCCTTCCACATTCCTTTCCTTAAGGCCATATATATATATATATATATATATATATATATACACTTTTGCACTCCTATAATGTGTTTACTGTATGTACATATATATATACAGGGAGTGCAGAATTATTAGGCAAATGAGTATTTTGACCACATCATCCTCGTTATGCATGTTGTCTTACTCCAAGCTGTATAGGCTGGAAAGCCTACTACCAATTAAGCATATTAGGTGATGTGCATCTCTGTAATGAGAAGGGGTGTGGTCTAATGACATCAACACCCTATATCAGGTGTGCATAATTATTAGGCAACTTCCTTTCCTTTGGCAAAATGGGTCAAAAGAAGGACTTGACAGGCTCAGAAAAGTCAAAAATAGTGAGATATATTGCAGAGGGATGCAGCAGTCTTAAAATAGCCAAGCTTCTGAAGCGTGATCATCGAACAATCAAGCGTTTCATTCAAAATAGTCGACAGGGTCGCAAGAAGCGTGTGGAAAAACCAAGGCGCAAAATAACTGCCCGTGAACTGAGAAAAGTCAAGCGTGCAGCTGCCAAGATGCCACTTGCCACCAGTTTGGCCATATTTCAGAGCTGCAACATCACTGGAGTGCCCAAAAGCACAAGGTGTGCAATACTCAGAGACATGGCCAAGGTAAGAAAGGCAGAAAGTCGACCACCACTGAACAAGACACACAAGCTGAAACGTCAAGACTGGGCCAAGAAATATCTCAAGACTGATTTTTCTAAGGTTTTATGGACTGATGAAATGAGAGTGAGTCTTGATGGGCCAGATGGATGGGCCCGTGGCTGGATTGGTAAAGGGCAGAGAGCTCCAGTCCGACTCAGGCGCCAGCAAGGTGGAGGTGGAGTACTGGTTTGGGCTGGTATCATCAAAGATGAGCTTGTGGGGCCTTTTCGGGTTGAGGATGGAGTCAAGCTGAACTCCCAGTCCTACTGCCAGTTTCTGGAAGACACCTTCTTCAAGCAGTGGTACAGGAAGAAGTCTGCATCCTTCAAGAAAAACATGATTTTCATGCAGGACAATGCTCCATCACACACGTCCAAGTACTCCACAGCGTGGCTGGCAAGAAAGGGTATAAAAGAAGAAAATCTAATGATATGGCCTCCTTGTTCACCTGATCTGAACCCCATTGAGAACCTGTGGTCCATCATCAAATGTGCGATTTACAAGGAGGGAAAACAGTACACCTCTGAACAGTGTCTGGGAGGTTGTGGTTGCTGCTGCACGCAATGTTGATGGTGAACAGATCAAAACACTGACAGAATCCATGGATGGCAGGCTTTTGAGTGTCCTTGCAAAGAAAGGTGGCTATATTGGTCACTGATTTGTTTTGTTTGGTTTTGAATGTCAGAAATGTATATTTGTGAATGTTGAGATGTTATATTGGTTTCACTGGTAAAATAAATAATTGAAATGGGTATGAATTTGTTTTTGTTGTTGCCTAATAATTATGCACAGTAATAGTCACCTGCACACACAGATATCCCCTAAAATAGCTAAAACTAAAACTACTTCCAAAAATATTCAGCTTTGATATTAATGAGTTTTTGTGTTCATTGAGAACATGGTTGTTGTTCAAATTAAATCCTCAAATAAAATTAATCCTCAAAATACAACTTGCCTAATAATTCTGCACTCCTGTATATATATATATATTAGATTAGATTTATGTATTTATATACATTGCTCTATTGCTCTTTGCACTTTTGGCTAGATGCTAATAGGATTTCATTGGCCCTGTACTCTGCACAATGACAATAAAGTAAAATCTAATCTAATCTAATTTAATCTAATCTAATCTAATCTATGAAGCAAGCTAAGCTTTTTAAATATGTAATTAGCAAAATAGGATCACTAATAACAGTTCGTATCTGAGATAAAATATTGCAAAAACAAAATATCTTTTCTACAGTAATTGCCTGTATCATTCTTTTGTTTCAATGGTTTGCAGTAAAAGTGAATTTGCACATGACCATGTTACCAAATCTGACATTTAACAGCAAGTTCATGCATGCAGAAGTTGGCAGATATTCTTTCCTATATTGCATGAGCAGTTCAAAATGATGTGGTCAGCTGGCTTCATGTGATGCCTGATGGGGGGGAATTGGACATTGGACTAAATACGGGAGAAAATTGTTGACAGATGGCTTAGAATTCACCCTTGAATTCACCCTTTTTTCATCCATGAAGCCTGCTAATGTCAGAGTGCTGTGTCTCATTCAGGTCTATAGATAGAATGATGTGACCTGCATTCTCATCATGAACACAAATGCGTCCAGGCCTGGTTCCTATCTGCTTTGGGGTACAGACTGTAGACCCTGTGACTGGGGTTGTGGCTCCGGTAGTAGGCGCTCGGCTAGACGTGTGGAAGAGGACTGTAGTCCCAGTGACTGTGTCCCAGTGTCTGACCATAAGAGATAATCCAGACAATGTACTGGTGAGCAAATATGGTTGAACATCTGAATATCTCTAAAAGCCTGTGGGTGTTGAAAGTGTGCATACAGTATGTGTGTGTTTGGTGCAGGCAGAGGTCGTGCAGAAGGAGTGCAGCATGAGGGCCCAGTTCTGGAGACAGCAGAGAGTTAAAGAGGAGCAGCTAGTAGCTGATTTCGACAGAGCACTGCGGACTGCCTTTACACGGCCCTACAGGAAGAAGTCTGCATCCTTCAAGAAAAACATGATTTTCATGCAGGACAATGCTCCATCACACACGTCCAAGTACTCCACAGCGTGGCTGGCAAGAAAGGGTATAAAAGAAGAAAATCTAATGATATGGCCTCCTTGTTCACCTGATCTGAACCCCATTGAGAACCTGTGGTCCATCATCAAATGTGCGATTTACAAGGAGGGAAAACAGTACACCTCTCTGAACAGTGTCTGGGAGGCTGTGGTTGCTGCTGCACGCAATGTTGATGGTGAACAGATCAAAACACTGACAGAATCCATGGATGGCAGGCTTTTGAGTGTCCTTGCAAAGAAAGGTGGCTATATTGGTCACTGATTTGTTTTGTTTGGTTTTGAATGTCAGAAATGTATATTTGTGAATGTTGAGATGTTATATTGGTTTCACTGGTAAAATAAATAATTGAAATGGGTATGAATTTGTTTTTGTTGTTGCCTAATAATTATGCACAGTAATAGTCACCTGCACACACAGATATCCCCTAAAATAGCTAAAACTAAAACTACTTCCAAAAATATTCAGCTTTGATATTAATGAGTTTTTGTGTTCATTGAGAACATGGTTGTTGTTCAAATTAAATCCTCAAATAAAATTAATCCTCAAAATACAACTTGCCTAATAATTCTGCACTCCTGTATATATATATATATTAGATTAGATTTATGTATTTATATACATTGCTCTATTGCTCTTTGCACTTTTGGCTAGATGCTAATAGGATTTCATTGGCCCTGTACTCTGCACAATGACAATAAAGTAAAATCTAATCTAATCTAATTTAATCTAATCTAATCTAATCTATGAAGCAAGCTAAGCTTTTTAAATATGTAATTAGCAAAATAGGATCACTAATAACAGTTCGTATCTGAGATAAAATATTGCAAAAACAAAATATCTTTTCTACAGTAATTGCCTGTATCATTCTTTTGTTTCAATGGTTTGCAGTAAAAGTGAATTTGCACATGACCATGTTACCAAATCTGACATTTAACAGCAAGTTCATGCATGCAGAAGTTGGCAGATATTCTTTCCTATATTGCATGAGCAGTTCAAAATGATGTGGTCAGCTGGCTTCATGTGATGCCTGATGGGGGGGAATTGGACATTGGACTAAATACGGGAGAAAATTGTTGACAGATGGCTTAGAATTCACCCTTGAATTCACCCTTTTTTCATCCATGAAGCCTGCTAATGTCAGAGTGCTGTGTCTCATTCAGGTCTATAGATAGAATGATGTGACCTGCATTCTCATCATGAACACAAATGCGTCCAGGCCTGGTTCCTATCTGCTTTGGGGTACAGACTGTAGACCCTGTGACTGGGGTTGTGGCTCCGGTAGTAGGCGCTCGGCTAGACGTGTGGAAGAGGACTGTAGTCCCAGTGACTGTGTCCCAGTGTCTGACCATAAGAGATAATCCAGACAATGTACTGGTGAGCAAATATGGTTGAACATCTGAATATCTCTAAAAGCCTGTGGGTGTTGAAAGTGTGCATACAGTATGTGTGTGTTTGGTGCAGGCAGAGGTCGTGCAGAAGGAGTGCAGCATGAGGGCCCAGTTCTGGAGACAGCAGAGAGTTAAAGAGGAGCAGCTAGTAGCTGATTTCGACAGAGCACTGCGGGACTGCCTTTACACGGCCCTACAGGAAGAGTCATATCATGTGAGGTTTACAGCGGGCTTGATAGACAAGAGATGGCTCCAAATGTGAGTGGAAAGGCCTTAATCGTGCGTGTGCATGTTGGTGTGTGTTAGCTTGTGTGGACGGACACAGAGAAGCAATTAAGGGAGGCAGCAGCGGAGCTTCAGGAGGCAGTCTATAAAGAGGCTCAGAGAAGGAATGCTGTAAACTCGGAGCTCTCACTCCTGCTGCCTAGACACATCCTACTCACTTTTACTGGAGGTGACATGTACACTTGTTAAAGGCTTGGTTAATAGGGGGTGTACAAACATGAATAGATCCCACAGATTAGGTGTCTGTGTGTGTGTGTGTGTGTGTGTGTGTGTGTGTGTGTGTGTGTGTGTGTGTTTACATAGGTGACGATGAAGAGTGGAAACAGCATAGCCATTGGAACGCTGAAGTGACTGCAGTGTTGAATAGAGTGAGTGTGTTTATGGCAAAGCAGCAGTTGGAGCAAGATCGGTCCATGCCTCTGGTCAGTTTCAATGTTTAATCTCTTGTGCTTTTATGTACATAAATATAAATACACTATGCACTATGCACTCACTCCTAAACAATAGGTCCAGGACGATTATTTTATATGCAATTCAGAGACATTCTGCATCTGAGAGAGATTTTGGCATTTTTTTTCAAGGCAGTAATTTGTTCTCACATTGATAATGTCTGTGGGTGTCTCAAAAGAGTACATAATAAAAAGTTTATTCCCATTGTTACACATTATAGTAGGAATGCTATCCACTTGGTGCATAGATAAGGCATATGTGAGGAAGCTGCCTCATTTATTTACTGTTCTCACTTATTACAACTACTGTATAAATAGTGGTTGACTCACCAGACTTTCTTGTCTTTTGATTTTAATATACTTTTCAAGTTAACAAGAACCTGGAAAGTGGCTTTGGAAAAGTCTTCTGTTAAATGACTTACAATAGTAACAGTAAGAGATTAGAATGAGCAATAATATAAACAGAATCAAGAATTCAACAGCACATCCACCACACTGTCAAGCGCTAACAGTGTCAGCTCTTTTATATCTGACATACCTTTAGTGTCTGTGTACTCAACCTTAGAGTTTCTAGTAGTGTATCTACTACTGCAGCTCTTATGCTTGGTGTTATCTCTTGTTGCAGCATCAATGCACTTTTGAATGTGCATTAGGGCGCTTTAATAAAGTCGATACTTTATGAGATAGCCCAGTCACTCGCCTGAGCGAGTATACCAAGATATGGGTTAGGCATTCAATCATCTGTGGAAGATCCAGCTTTAGATTCAGTAGTGCAGCATTAATATCTGCCTGCAGAGCATTTGCTTCTGCTGATCTGCACTCCTGATCATCAGGATGCTCAGATGGCAGATTGTCAGCAGGCTCATCGTTCACTTTTAGAGGATGAAAAGCAGCTTCTGAGAGTACGTCAGGGTCTGTGTGTATGTGAGGCAGCTGTACAAAGCTGCTCTGAATTCTACACTTCATTTCACTGCCTTGTGGTAACAGCTTATTTGTTTGTCCCATGTCTGCTGATGATTCCTCTTTATTCCATCATAAATGAGTTCTTGGCAAACCTAGTGAGCTTTTCATTCATGCTGCAACAATGCAGAAAATGACAGCTTTTTCTAAAGGGATATGCAGCAGTGTCTGATGTCCACATGCAAGGTTCAAGCATTGAACAGTCTGCATCTACAGTAGTTGTGCATGTCTAGGTCAAGGCTCAATAAGTGCACGTGAAAGAGTTTCCATTTTTAGGCAATTTGAGCTCTGATCCATCATCTAACTCTATCACGGTCTGTTTATACGAACTTGCCATCTTGTACTTTCCTGAAATGTTGGGAAAGCAATTCAGCAATTCAGAGCAAATTATGGATTCATGAATTCATGAATGAATTAAATGAGTAATGCTGCATCTTAGGACCCACCACTGCTAAATGCAGACACATATAAATAGGCCACATGCCGGCTCTGTAGATACTGTGAACTAGTGTGAGCATAGAATTTAGAAGGTCAGATAACCTTCAGCTAAGTCATGCATCAGTGTGTACTTCTCTGATGTTTCAGAATAACCTATATGAATAAGAAAAACATGAATGAAAAAATAAGTAGTGGTGGAAATGAGGTGATTGGTGACCTATATTCCTGGTCAAATTAAAATGGGCCAAAATAGCCAAGTATTATGATTTTAATGGTCTTAACAACAAAATTGTTCAGAAAATGAGCAATAAAATGCACCCCTGAGAGTTCCTGTGCTACCATGTGCTTGTTTACTTCTGCTACATCAACTGGTATTTTGAGGGCTTCTGGTTTTGGAGGGTTCCTGGGGCCTCTTTTATATAAACATAATATAAATTCATGTGGGATTTATGGAAATCCATGTGTATAATGTGTGTCTTTTTGTAAGCAAATCAAGATGCTTGTCAAAATGCTTGATATGAAATGTAACATGTTTGTGTTCTCAAAAACTCCTCATCAAGTTTTGGTTGGAGTTCATTAACATTGAAAGAAACAACAGCAACATTTTTTTTTCTAGAAAATGCTGTCCATAAGTTTACCCATAAGACTTGAATGCTTGAGGGGAAGAACTATCCAATTATAGGATAATGTAAATGTATTGATTTATTTCTTACTCATTTCCTGACCAATGATTTGTTGTTAACATCATTAGAAATGTGCTCATCTCATGTGAAAACTATTGGGCCAATAGTGAGGTTACTGGGAATACTACAATAGCTCTGAAGGAAATTGTCTTGGCTGGCTATAATGAAAGAAATTTCCAATACAGATTTAAATTTGTAATTTATCTCTCATTTTAATTCCTTTGTTGGGTTAATTATTTTGCGCTTACATGTACGGTGAATTTCCCAACATTTATAGACACCTCTGACAGATTCCATTTTATATCCTAAAAGTGAACATTAAAGAATCCCCCTAAAATACCAAACACAACACAAATTGGTGGAATGATGTTCTGCTGTTATAGGAGGAGAAGACAAGGCAGAAGGAGCTGTGGGAGCAATTAAAGCAGAGACACACCGAGCTGGACGTTGCTCTTTCTTCAGCACGCTTGGCCTGCGATCTCAGCCAGCTCCGTGCTGATACTGCTGAGGTAATGCACACCTAAAGCCAGCATGTTAAACACAGCATGCGTATGAACTTATATAGAGCTTGGTCGAGGAAAAATAGACTTTAAGATGATTTCACACATCCACATTTTATATGGATGAGCTGGAGCTGATTCGCGAATAGCGCTGTGTTACACACTAAAATCCTATAAGCCTGTTTTACTCCCATCTCAATAGGCCATATTGTCAGGCTCGTTCTCGTATAAGGATTATGGTATGGTGCAGCCCAGAGGCAGGAAAAACCCTCTGAAAGCAATGGTTCTGACTCAGCACAAAATCCTCCCTCGGTTGGAGCGCCTCATTCAGATGCTGGAGGAGGGCAAACTTTCTAGTCTCGTTTTTGGTGCCCAGAGCCAGCAGAGCACTGGTACAACAACAATACCCTCATTCATTTTGTTGAAATTAGCATGTCCTGCTTCCTTTAGTTGTCTACACTCTTTCTTTTGCAGACCTGGCATTGAAGCAGGCATTGGACAGAGATACAAGCTCCAGAGCCTGGACTGTGTCGGTCCCTGTAGCTAAAGGTATTAATTGAAAAGCATGACTGAGTCAATTCCACTGGTCAGAACACTTTTTACTCACGGTGTATGAAGTTGTATTCTGACTGCTCATTGTGATATTTAATGTAATTTCTGAGGCACAGATGCCAATCAGTCTTGCTGTGCAGCAGTTTCGACTCAGTCACTGAAAATTCAAGAAAAGGCTTTGTCTGCGAGCGAGCTGAATGCCTCAGAGCCTGTATTCTCCAGTTCATCCCCTACACACACAGAACAGGATGTCAGCTCTGCTCAAATCCAGGGTAAGGTAATATTCTGACCAGCACCTCTTTTGCCATCATGAGTGACAGTAGTTCACTAACCTTCTCAAATTTTGCCCAATCAGATGCCCAAAATCTTAAGGAGACATTATTTCCCATGCACATGACCCTTAGCTTTGAAACGAAAGATACACTATAAGGACAAAAGTATCTCTTGTGGAGATCTCAAATCTCCACAAGCACGCTCCAAAGTAGTGTAGTGAAACATCTTCCCAAAAGAGTGAAGTGAATTATTAGAGCAATTCAGGACTAAATGTGGAATGTGATGCTCAAAAAGCACATACCATAGTTATAACCAGGTGTTCGCAAACTTTTGGCAATATAGCAGGATTAGAAACATCATAACCTAAACCTATTAAAGGTCATTGCATATATGAAGCACTAGAGGGTAGTAAGACCCAACATCGGATAATAATTAAGGCTCGAGATGACTGAACAGCTGGTCTACGTTAAAGCCTTTTGTAATGATTATTATCGCCATGTGCTTTACTATATCATCCAAGTGAGGACTGGGCCAATTTTCTGGAACTCACTCCATTCTTTCAACTTATTCAAGATGTTGAACAAAGGCTCAGAGACCAAGCAAAGATGGCAGGCCTGCTCAGCGGCAAGCACCTCGATCACTCGCTGACCCATTTAGGCCACGTGCTAAAATAAACATTAGCAACACTTTACAATAACAGTACATAAATAAGCATGTACTAATATGTAAATGTTATTTTATTATGAACTAATGATGAGTTAAGGCATATACTAATCAAGAACTAACCTTAACTACACCATAAGTCACATGAATTCATGTGTGAACAATGGCTACCTAAATAAAAGTGCATCATTTAAAACCCACAAAGGTACAATAATAAACACCTGTTTTTTCACCTGGTTATTTATACCTTTCTCATCACATCTACCCACCGTGAATGGTTACAGTGGCCGTGGCCCCAAAGCACTGCTCCATTGTCCTCATTATTAAAGTACCACACTAACATGTATTCATAAAGCAGACGTGCCTTTGTGGGTTCCTAGAGGAGGATAATTCAGCACTATCCAATGGTGTAGGTAAAGTATTTTAAATAGTGCACTTTTATTTCATATTCTTTCTTATAGAGCAATTATCACTTAGCTTAACCTAAAGTGTTAATTAATATATTGTTAAACAAACTTGTACTAACATGTAATCATGGTAGCCATTGTGCCCACATGAATTCATGTGGCTCATGGTGTAGGAAAGTTAGTTCTTACATTTACATTTACATTTGTGGCATTTAGCAGACGCCCTTATCCAGAGCGACGTACAAAAGTGCTTTGAGTCTCTAGTAATGAATAAATCTACACTGGTACGCAAGATTACAAACTTAATATAAATATAACTCAAATTCTACAAACTTGGAAAGTGCTAATTTAGGTATTTCAGGAAGAGGTAGGTCTTCAGTCGTCGTTTGAAGATAATCAGGGACTCTGCTGTACGGACATCTAGGGAAAGTTCATTCCACCACCTCGGTGCCAGAACAGAGAAGAGCCTTGAAGTGTAAAGCCTTGAAGTTCTTGATTAGTACATGCTTTTAACTCATCAAAAGTTCATAATAAAGTAACATTTAGTTTACAAATTAGTACATGCTTATTCATGTACTGTTATTATAGTTAAGTGTTACCAAAACATTACATAATAGATCATATTTGCTGTCTTTTGTTGTCAATTGTTTTTTTTCTTTATTGAGAAAGGAACCTTGGACCATGGCCTCTTTGTGTTGTGTTCTCAGGGTGCCCCTTTATTGATTTCTTGGATGCCCAGTGGGATTGTGAGGGAGAGCTTGTCAAAGTCGCAGCTGACACTCTTAATCCCCGGGAGTTTCTGATCTACCAGCACGGCCAGCTTCTTCTCCAACTGCTTTATACACACAAAGTGGTTCGAATCTCTCTATTTCTGCTTTTTTTTTTTCTTACACACACATTCATTTACACACTTCTTCATTTTGATTTATTGTGAGTAATATTTTATACCCACTGAACAAGGACATAATGAAATGCTTAATGTATTGGAAAGTAACTCCGATTAGTTATGCTTGGGGTTGTACTTTTCAGGCACCAGCAGTGGAATTACAACTCGCCTCAAGCCTTCCTGCGAACAACTACCGCTGCAATGCCTTCCGTAATTCTTTTTATTACCAGGTATTTGTAGCCAAAGTATGTGGTGATATTTTACATATGTCTTAAAGAAGACAAGAGGAAAACTGTGTATATTTGATGCTTTGCAATTTTTAAACAATTTGAAATAGCATTAGCTTGGCATCATTCAGTCTCAGTTTAAGGATTAATAGTTTCGATATATTTATTCATAGTGCAAAAGTTTTAGCTTATATATATATATATATATATATATATATATATATATATATATATATATATATATATATATATAGAGAGAGAGAGAGAGAGAGAGAGAGAGAGAGAGAGAGAGAGAGAGATAGATTTGAAACATTTTCCTTTTTCTAGTTGCACTGTTATGTATAAATAATCATTGTCAAACAGAAGCTTGAAATAATACAAATTTTAGGTCTTGCAAAACCTTTAATGGTCTCTGCTGTGTCTCCTTTTTTCCTAAAAGTCAACAAATATGGCCATACAAAGGACATGAGCTTTGTCTGCTCAAGGAAACTGGTGTTCATTCTGAGATCAATAGGAATGTGCTGAATCTGCAGCACCACTGCTGTTTCTAACTGTGTTGATATATGTCGAAAGATTAGGTAAAATGGTCAGTCGGGAAAATGTCTAGGCATTCCAAAATGTCTGATTGGTACTGTGTTTGTAGGAGACTGAGAACACTCTGTATGTGCGCCAGCAAAGGCTACAATCCGTAGGAGGATTCTCTCTGCTGCTTCTACACTGTGCTGCTCACATATCCACTGGTCAACTGAGTGTTGATACAAATGTTTCTTTCCAAAGAGCCTTCTTTAAGGTACTAGCCAGGATCATGCTCTCATGGCATTTTGTAGCATTTCATGATGTCAACTGTGTTTTTTTTTCCCACCTGCTTTTTATTTTTTTTATGCTGCTCCAGGTCCTACAAGTGTGTCTAAGTGAGTTGTTCCATGCCAGATTGGAGCCTGATTTGGATGAAGAAAAAAAACAAGGCACTGACTCAGCGCTTAATAGCCTTCTGCTCAAGAGTGTACATCAACCTGACCCAGGAACTGTGTCAGAGAACCTGAATGTAAGCCAACTCATTATAACCTGCGCTTCATTGTCTAAACGCACGGCACCATGCTGAAAGCTGGGGCATTCACTTCAGAGGGAGCCTGGAAGCGGGTTGCTAAATTTTACAGAATTATTAATATAGTGTATATTTTGACAGGAGGTGGCCAGGTTGCTGGAGAAGCACAGAGAAAGTTCAGTGCTCAGGAATGTAGAAAGCCTGCTGAGAGATATGAAGCTGGAGGTCAGCCCAAGTGACAGTGAGCTGCCAATTAAACATGGAGCAGAAGGCCAGGACATTGTGCCAGAGTGAAGTGTCGAAATCGTTTTTTTTTTTTTTAAGTACGAGCCCTGAATGTGACAAGATCAACTATTTAATCCAAACTACTGTGTGCTGCAAAGATAGATGGCGACATAGATGCTGTCTCTGCATCGCATAGAGGATATTTGTGTAACTGCAGAAAAAAGCAGAGAAAAACTTTAAACAAACACACAAAAAAGAAAAAAAAATTAGTGTGGTGGATGAAGAACGAATGAATGACAAGGTCATGTAGTCAGCACTGTATTATTAATGTAAATAACAATTATGGTAAACATTAAAAAAATCGTGAGTATAAAACATTTGTTATGTATGCTTTCAATATTTCATAAAGCAAGGCCCATTTGCCTTGAGGTCATTAAATTAGCAGCTTTGAGAAGACTTGTTGGTGACACAAAGTTTTCTGAGGGCAGACTTAGAATTCTTGATTTATTATGTTTTTAGAAACCTTCCTACATACATCTGGTTGTAACTGACACTGTGTTTGGTTTTAAAGTACAGTGCATCCACATTTAAAGTGTTCATAGCGCTTCACATTTTATGTCACAGCCTTATTTAAAAATAGATTTAATTGATTATTTTCCTGGAAATTTTACAAACAATACCCTATAGTGATAATGTGAAAGAAGTTGGTATTGCAAATGTATTACAAATAAAAAATACAAAAAAATCACATACACATAAGTATTCACAGCCTTTGCCATGGCATTCGAAACTGAGCTCATGTGCATCCTGTTTCCACTGATCATCCTTGAGATGTTTCTACAACTTGATTGAAGTCCATCTGTGGTAAATAAACTTCCCCTAGATGTCCGAACAGCAGAATCCCTGGCTATCTTCAAGTGATGGTTGAAGACCTACCTCTTTCTGAAACACTGAAACTAACACTTTCCAAGTTTGCTTTGTTTAAAAAAAAGTTGTAGGCTGATTTATTTTAAGTTTGTAATAAAGAGTACCAGATTTATTCATTGCTAAAGACTCAAAGCAATTTTGTATGTCACTCTGGACATGGGTGTCTGCTAAATGCCACAAAATGTAAATGTAAATAATGTAGAGCAGTAATCCCAACTTTTTTGCATTACAAACCAATTTTACAGAAGAAAAGTATTTATTTTTTCTATTAAATTGTATTATTATTATTATTTTTAAATTTTCAATATTATATAAATAAATTGAATTAATTATTAAATTGTATAATACGTGTAATAATACACATGCACAGTAATTGTGTGCAACAATATACGGACAACCAAGGCCCACAACAAATTTCCATGGACCCCCCCTGGAAAATTTGTTGTGGTCTCTGGTAGTCCGTATGTTGTTGCACGTAAAAAGTTGCATATTTTTATATAATGTAATTATATAAATGGAACTGCAACTAAAACAAAACGGTGCATCGAAATAGGCACAGGCAGAAGTGCTCTTTTTTTCAAATTAAACACTCTGTAGACTGCAAAAGTCCATAAAATCTAAATAAAATAAACATTAAAAAGGTTTTATACTTTCTGTTTGGCACGGATATACTTTCTGTTCTGCGAACAGATATCGGTCCGTGGCCCGGTGGTTGGGACCCCCTGATGCAGAGGAGCATTAATCAGACTTTGCAGTGATTATAACTGGGAAATGAAACACAGGTCTATTATTAAGCTACTCCTAATATACAAACTCTACATATTTGCACTAATTATTATCATTAGAGAATTTTTTGATATAATGATACTCATGTATTGTTAATAATTTCAAACTAAATTTCAAATAGACCATTGATATGATGTGCTGTACAAAATTCCTTACAAACTTTCTGAGGTACTTATAAAGCTGCAGAAAATGTTACTTTTTTTCTGATTGGTTGATGTCAGAGGTCTGGGGTGGCTGATTTAATACTGTAAATCCCATCGGACTGCCAGTCCAAGGAAGTCTTAATGATGTTTGCATTGTGTTTTGGTGGTCATTATCTGGCAGTAAGAAAAGTTTGTACAAGTCAGTCAGTTTTCCCAAAGGTATTACGATTACAGCATAACGTATTTTTACTAAATCTCTTCATCATTCATCACTGTACTGCATTCAACTAGGTCTCTGTAATCAGAGCTACAGAAGACAAAGATCCGATGATTTACAAAACTTCCCAGACATGCCTTTTCTTAAAAAATATTTTCCCCCTAAAATACCCTAAAAAGTTGCAAACTTTTGTGAGGTCTAGTCCTCACAACATGTTTTGTATGTTTATGATTTATAGTAACATTTTGTTCTGCATTGCTATAAAACCTTCTGTGATAAATCACCTCATTATGCACTTTACTGGGATATTGGGATAACTTCTATATATGTTTTTTGTAGATTTTAATTAATATACAACTTACTAAATGTTAATTGTAAATGATAGTCTTTTCTTACCTAACTTTTTTTTTAACTTATTTTACATCATACTCTACTCAATTTACAGTGCATCTGGAAGGTATTCACAATGCTTCATCTTTTCCACAGTTTATGTTACAGCCTTAATCCAAAATGGATGGAACTCATTATTTAAAAAATGCAATAAACAGTACTGCTTAATGACATTATGAAAGAAGATTGATTGAAATCTTTATGCAAATTGCAAATGCAAATTTATTAAAAATAAAGAACAACAACAACAACAAAAATCACGTGCATAAGTATTCACTCATTCGAAGTATTTGCTCAATACTTTGTTGAAGCACCTTTGGCACCAATTACAGCCTCAAGTCTTTTTAAATTTGATGCTACAAGCTTGGCACACCTATTTTTTGGGCAGTTTATCCCATCCTTCTTTGCAGAACCTCTCAAGCTCCATCGGGTTGTGTAGGAAGCGTCAGTGCACAGCCATTTTCAAATCTCTCTAGAGATTTTTAATCAGATTCAATTCTGGGCTCTGGCTGGGCCACTCAAGG
Organism: Silurus meridionalis; assembly: GCF_014805685.1. Taxonomy (NCBI): domain Eukaryota; kingdom Metazoa; phylum Chordata; class Actinopteri; order Siluriformes; family Siluridae; genus Silurus; species Silurus meridionalis. The sequence goes on along the minus strand of NC_060895.1, from coordinate 7,752,481 downwards.
ACATTCACAGAGTCGTCCCATAGCCACTCCTTTGTTATCTTGGCTGTGTGTTTAGTGTCGTTGTCCTGTTTCTAAGATGAACCATTTCCCCAGTCTGAGGTCCAGAGCGCTCTTGAGCAGGTTTTCTTTTTTATTAAGTATGTCTCTGTACATTGCTGCATTTATCTTTCCCTCAATCCTGAATAGTCTCCCAGTTCCTGCTGCTGTGAAACATCCCCAAAACATGATGCTGCCACCACCATGCTTTACTGTGGGGATGGTCTTGGCCAGGTGATGAGCGGTGATATTTTAAAGAAATTGTCAAGTTTGCTTTCACTACATTCTACGGTATTTATTCACAGTAAACTAACAACTCCATTTTCAAGCAAACACTTTTGTGTGGCTCGTTGGTCTAGGGGTATGATTCTCGCTTCGGGTGCGAGAGGTCCCGGGTTCAAATCCCGGACGAGCCCGCTTTTAGGGAAAGTTGGGGTTTAAGTTCCAGCATTGCCAAGCTGCCACTCTTAGGTCTTTGCACAAGGCCCTTAATCCTCTGTGCTGTATCATACCTGCGCTCTGACCCCAGCATCCTTACCTTGCTGGCATGTGCCAAGAAATAAATTCATTGTGCTGTAATGTACATTTGGCAAAAAAAGCCTCTTTATATACACACATGCATTATGACTCAGATTTACACATTAACTGCGAAGTACAGTACTTTGCAAATAGATAGATAGATAGATAGATAGATAGATAGATAGATAGATAGATAGATAGATAGATAGATAGATAGATAGATAGATAGATAGATAGATAGATAGATACAACTTTATTGTCATTGCATTGTACAGGTACACAGCAAAGAAATGCAGTTTGGCATCTACCAGAAGTGCAAAATGTAGCAATTGTGCAAAAAGTGCAGATAAATATCTAGAATATTTACAGTGCAGATAACTATCTGGCATATTTACAGCAGTGGTATATATATGAAGTATATACAGTGAATAAATATGAAGGCTATGAAGGTTACAGATCACAGGATTATGGCAGTAAGGAGTAGCAAGCTGAATAAACAGTCTACTATATATAAAAAATATATATATATAAATATATACACATACATTATGTACACAGATTTATGTGAAATGTTGGGCAGAATGTACAGTGATGATAAGTGTATTCAGACCCCTGACTAATTAGCGAATATTGTAATGCACAAATAGTGCATTCTGTTTAAGATGTATTTTAAAACACTGAAACTCAAAATTATTGACATCAACTCACCCAGATTCCTTTATTTATCAGAGGTGCTGGTGAGGATATATGAATTAATCTATGCTTTTGGGCAATAAAAGTGCCAGAAAATGAAACTTTTTTGATTATTTTGATTTCTTGTCGGTTTGAGACTTGCAGACAGCTTTTTCCAGAAAGACGGATCAATGTTGTTTCATTCAGTGTTATGTGTTCAATCATTTATTTGTTTTTGAGCGGTTAAAAAACTTTATGGCCTGAGACATATCTTGAATTTTTACATTTACATTTACATTTGCGGCATTTAGCAGACGCCCTTATGCAGAGCGACGCACAAAAGTGCTTTGAGTCTCTAGTAATGAATAAATCTACACTGGTACGCAAGATTACAAACTTAATATAAACATAACCCTTGAATTCTACAAACTTGGAAAGTGCTAATTTAAGTGTTTCCGGAAGAGGTAGGTCTTCAGTCGTAGCTTGAAGATAGTCAGGGACTCCGCTGTACGGACATCTAATGGAAGTTCATTCCACCACCTCGGTGCCAGAACAGAGAAGAGCCTTGAAGTGTACTTACCTCTCATTCTGAGAGAAGGTGGTGCCAGTTGAGCAGTGCTGGAGGATCTCAGACATCGTGGTGCAGTGCGAGATGTGTTAAGGTCACTGAGGTAAGATGGTGCTGGTCCATTTTTGGCCTTGTAGGCAAGCATCAGTGTTTTGAATCTGATACGTGCAGCTACTGGAAGCCAGTGAAGGAAGTGCAGCAGTGGGGTGGTGTGGGAAAACTTGGGCAGATTGAACACAAGTCGTGCAGCTGCATTTTGGATTATTTGCAGTGGACAAATAGCGTTCAGGGGAAGACCTGCCAGCAGAGAGTTGCAGTAGACAAGTCTTGAAATGACAAGAGACTGAACAAGCACCTGGGCAGCCTGTGTGGACAGAAATAGTCGAATCCTTAGGATGTTATAGAGAAGATTATTTTAGAGAAGATTATTTTTAAATAAAACATTTGAATCTATTTAATGATTTAACCTTTGTATACTGGAAGACTATGAAAGGTAAACTCACAGTTTCTTACCCCAGACATGCAAAAGCAAATGGGAGATTTTCGTAGTGCATTTGTTTTATGCTCATTTCCTCACCTCTATTTTGTTGTTAAAACCATTAAAAGCTGAATCATTTGCCAGTTTGGGCTTGGTCCATTAACTTTTTGTATATTGTTAATTGTAATAGGTGATTGTTAAAGCAAATTTATTTCCATATTTATCTACACCTTTAACACCTATGATTAAAAACAAAGGGTGACAAAGCATTCTCAGTTGCATGACTTTAATCACCTTGTAATACATCTGTTTATCTTACCACATGGTGCTGTAATCCATTCCTTCCGCTAATGTTACCGAATCCATTGTATTCCCCGGAGCAAATTCTGATGAGAATAAGAATCTAATCCTACATTCTTATGCACACCAAGTAAATAACTAAGTAGAAAATCATTATAGAGTGAGATTTAAAAAAAAGAAAATGTTTTAGATTAGTTCTACCTCTTTTTTCAATTTACTGACCATTTTTATTCGTCTATTTTGTCAGTCAGCACATGTTCAGTCATTTCATTTTCAATTTTACTCACCTTTTTCTCTTGTAATCCTCCTGAAATCATTTAACTCCTAATCTCTAGGTCCATGATTATAAATCATTTTATAAAAAATTATAAAAAAATTTCGTAATAAAATTTGGATCTGCCTAGGTACTAATGTGGAATTGTACATATTAAGACCTTTTTAAATGTATTATGTATTACACTCTTTAAACCAAGCATAGAAGCTGTTAAATGAATCTGGTGGAGAGGCATCAGTGTCACAGCCAGGTGATGTCCTGTAATTGAAAATGGCTTGAATACCATGCTACATGGCCTATGTGTCTATGCTGTCCTGAAGTAACTGTAGCTGTACATGTGTGTGCTTTGCCTCTCTGATTGGCTGGGACAATTTGGCAATTGCTGTTCATAGGGTCACCTTGTCACCTTCTCTTTAGGTTAAGTCTCGGGTCCTTAGCAAAGCACGCACGTCTGCAGTCATCCACAACTTCTGTTTAGAGTGTAAAGTGATGGTCTTCAAGACTGACATAAAAAAAGAAATAGTTTTGGCTGTCATATGCTTTCTGTTAATACATGTGATAGACTTGTTCTCATTAACTTGCATCTTTTGCTAAATCTACTATCCACTAATAGCCAGTGTATAATTACTTTAATATAGCTTATTTCTTTAGTTAATAAAATTATTTTGTATGCTTGGACTGTATATACTTGTCAAGATTGTGCACAGACTACCCAATAATGCATATTAGAAATCAAATACAGGCTCAGTAAATAAGTCACCCCCCTTTTTTTTAAATAATAGATAAGGCAGAATTGCTTATCTAAATAAATTAGGAATTAGAAAAACTATAAACTAAATTATAAAAAAATAAAGAAGCATTCAATGAAAAAAATTGCAATGTAATGTTTGTGTTTTTTACACTCATTTGAAACTTTTCTTTTAAGTAAATTTTAGTTTTCTGTATTTGCACCTAATTAAATAGCATATGAATGATAATAAATAGCATATTATTGGCATCATTTCCACATTTGATTGTCCTGAGTTTTATTCATTTAGTGGTGGATGGAGTACACAAATGTATGTAAAAGTTGCAAAAGTTTGAAAAAATTGTTATATTGTACATTCAAATGTAATGAAGTACAGTAACTAATTCAAATCATATCTATCTATATTTATTAAGTTTGTATTGCAGTCTTTTCTTAGATTTAATCAGAATCAGAAAAAGATTTATTGCGTGTTTTTGCACATGCAAGGAATTTGTTTTGGTTACAGAAGCTTCCAGAACAACACTAAAAACACACAGGGTTGGAGAAAGATACATCAAAATGTAGACATTCTTGCAATGGTATGCAAAAATCATTATCCTACATTAATTAGGGTAATGAATTTGGCAATTAAATTTTTATTTATCAATCACTGGACACCTATTAGAAAGCTGGCATCCTGCAAGTTTCTTATCTTGGCCACCTTCTTCCATGCTTTCAGGGCAGAAGTCATCATATCTAATTCAATAGTACAGTATTTCATTCAAGTGATGGGATATACAGCAAAACGTAATGCAAAGACATTCACAGGCAGACAAATCGCTCCACCAACTAAGAACGGCCATGTGTTAAAGCAGGAAAAACACTCAAATGTGCAGGACCAAACCTAAATTATTTAAAAATAACGTCATATTACGTGCAAAGCTTTGCTCTGTGTAGTCTGAAGATATAAACCTGTTTATTTTCTCTTATGTGTCCTCCAAATGTAAGAAAAACTTCAGATCAGTTCCAGAGGTCAGATGGTGAGCAGCTTTCTGTCTTGGCACTACTGAATAGGCACCACTCATTTTTATGAAGTCATCATGTAGACTTCTTACATAGTGTTTTATAGTATTTTAAAACAACAGAAATACAAAACACTGAAGTATTTTGATACAAAATACGTATCAAATACAAATGACAAAATCGTATTTAATATTTGAAATATGTATTTGAAATATTGGTATCATATATACTGCCCATCTCTGACAACACAGATAATACAAAATAAACATATGTGAATAAAATACACATAAGTAAACAGAAATAGATACATTTGTATGTACAGGTGTGCTGAAAAGAATAGTCAAGTCTATTTCAGTCTATTTCTATAGCACTTTTCACAACAGACATTGCCTCAAAGCAGCTTTACAGAATGTAACAGTTAAGGTGAATGATGTGTATTTATCCCTGACGAGCAGCCATGGTGACTGTGGCAAAGAAAAACTCCCTTAGATGTTATAAGCAAGAAACCTTGAGAAAAACCAGACTCAAAAGGGGAACCCATCCTCATTTTTGTGATACCAAGAGTGTGATTATAGTCTTTAAACAATACAGAACACCAGAGAGTGAGAACTAACATAATAAAACAGAAAATAATAGAATATAATAAGATTTAGGGTAGTTTCAAATAAATATAAGTAGTATATTTTTTATAGCACAAATGGTAGAGCATTTAACTTCATGAAGTAGATTGCCTGAGGCAGGCAACCTTTTTTTGTATTTGGCTGTGCTGGTGTTTGGTGCTGTGTAGCAAAAGACAGAGGCCAAAAGTTAAAAAAAATGGGATGGCTTGGATGTGAGAGATCCAGGGTGATTTTCTGAGCCCTCTTCTCACCATGGTTGTGTACAGTTCTTAAAAAGTGGGCAGGGGAGCACCAATAATGCTTTAAGCAGTTATTCACTGTACACATCATTTCAATAAAACAAAAGCAAAAATTCATTTCCTTTATTTTCCATAAATGTACACGATTTAAAAAAAATAATGTAGACTTGCACACTACTGTACATAACAATAAGACAGCAAGCTGCATCGATTCTGTTACATTATGTCTGTACTTCTCCTGCACTGAAAGCGTACATGTTTTTGTCGCATAACAATGACGACACATACCACGTGGTTTCCAAAGTTGTCATGGTTACGATTCTGCGGCGAGGACGCGCAGTTTGATGGTTGTCGGCTGAAAGTTGAAGAGAAATATGGCGTCGTGTGAAAGTGAGGATTTGGAAAGGTTCTTGGCGAACGTGGAGCAGATAAGTGCGTGCTATTTGTTTGTTTGGTTGTTTATTTTGCATGAATGCATTCATTTCCGCCGAGTTTAAATCATATGAGAGACTCGGATCCACAGGAGTGTCTAAATATTTCCCTATGCAAGGAAGCTGGCATCAGAGAGCAACTTTTACTCTCTACTCAAGTACATTTATGATTCAATGTGTACTATTTACTCCACTATATTTCAATTGACATTGTTATAAAAAACATTTCACACCTTTGCTGAAGACGCCATCAAGCAGGACCGATAGTTGATTGTTTGAACTATTGTCTATCGGCAAAAAAATCCATACCGATAGTTTTTCCAGCTTCCGATTTGCTGTCATTGCGAGAGCGCCCCTAGAGGCGGATTTCTGACGTCACATTTATTTATTTATTTATTTATTTATTTATTTATTCATTTATTCATTTATTTATTTATATATATATATATATATATATATATATATATATATATATATATATATATACATATTTGTTTGTTTGTTTCAAATAAAGTTCAGTACTATTTTACATTGTTTGATTAATCAGTTACCTGCAAGTCTGATCCAACCTAGCTATCAGTATTGGTAAAATCCACTATCGGTTAGAAACAATTGTTTTTAGCAATGCTGGCCTCATTTTCAGTCTAAAAATAGATAAAATATATTCCAAAAACTTTGAAAACCAGCTTTGGCTGAAGTGGAATAAGGGCCCCTTTTTGAATCTGAGAGGGGCATCAAATCACAAACAGTGCTGAATATTTGGTATTACTTCATCCAAAATAATTTACTCTCATTTTATTTGTCCATTGAATACTAATGGTTCCTTTATTTTGTAACATGATACTGACGTTTTATTTGCTAATTAAAGTTACTTATTTCACTATTTTTTTGTGTTAGATCTTTTTCATTATGGCATGTTGAAGAGGCTTTTGTGTTGATCTTTGGTTAATTCAGTGTTCAGGTATACAATTTGATTTGCATTGTAGGAAAATTTAAACATCACAAATCAAAGTTATTGGCTTTTCACTAACATGTTTTGGTGTTAAGGACTAGTGCATCTTTGAGTCTATGTTTAATATAAGTAAAATTCTCAAGTACTGTTTTGATTAGATTTTCAGGTATTCAGAGGTACGCCTCTATCTATTCTAACCTTTATGCTCGGCACATAGGCACTAAAGTCACTCATATCACTTCTTTCTTTAAAAAGGTGTGTTCTTGAGTGGTTCTGAGTGCTGATTTGTGGGTGCTTTGTCTGGGTACAGGTGAGCTGGTGAAGGAGATGAACTCTGCTGATGTGGCCACTCAGAAGAAAGCTGTGAAAAAAGCAGACTGCCTGGTTGTGTCATTGGAGGAACAGAAAATGAGTAAAAGTCACATCAACAGGACTGTGATTAATACCAGTCCCTCATGTGGGAGCAGACCAGTGGTAACCAACAACAGATTTATTCTTTATTTGTACCCACTTATGTCTGCAAGCTTCATACACTGCTGTATAAAGCTTGCAGCTATGTTTGTCCAAGATGTCAGATAGTTTTTTTAGTGTTAAAGTTGTTATCTTTGGTCCTTTTACTTCGCAGAATGCAACTTGTGTAGCCAGTGAGAGTCCAGGTAGGTTTACTGCACACTGGATTTTAAATCTGTTTTAAATGCTTTCCTGGTATTGTGCATAAACAAATATTTTTTTGCTATAAAACTAGAACTTGAAATGTACAACATGCTGTTCAAAAATATTCTTTGACTTGCTTGTTAATTTTGTAATACAGTATCTGCCTTCTTTCAGAGAATTTCAGGAAAGCTTTAGAAAAGGATGCAGAGGAGAGAAGAAAGAGGAGACAAGTAAAAGAGAAGGAAGCAAACGGTGTGTGTGCGTGTGTGTGTGTGTGTGTGTGTGTGTGTGTGAGAGAGAGAGAGAGAGAGAGAGAGAGAGAGAGAGAGAGAGAGACAGACAGACAGACAGACAGACAGACAGACAGACAGACAGACAGCTTTTTCTAAAATAGTTCCAATGCAATACATCTGCATTTCTATACACTGTCACCACCTTTTTTCACTCCATTTGATCCACAGCCCTAAAGGAGAAAGGAAACCAAGCGTTTGCCCTGGAAGACTATAAACTGGCTGTCAAGATGTACACAGAAGGTCTAGAGAAGCTTCGTGACATGCCAGCACTTTACACAAACAGAGCCCAGGTCCTCGGTGCCTTTCTATTTATTAAGCATCATTTCATTTGAACAGATCAATCACACACACACGCACGCACGCACGCACGCACACACACACACACACACACACATATATATAACAATTAAATGCCCAATGATGGTATTGTTACTAAGGTTAGTCTTCTCCTGAATCCATATTCTGCAGGCCCTTATCAAGCTGAAGAAGTATAAGGAGGCTATAAGTGACTGTGAGTGGGCCCTAAAGGTAAGTGGAACTGTAAGTAAAGGTGTGCCAGATGTGCCCTCTCATTCATCATAGTGTCAGCTAAGCTACTCCTCGTTTTTATCCTGTCCTGGCTGGGGACTGCGACAGGCCACTCAAAAGCAGTGTTTAATAAACCAAAGAGTTGCACAGATAAAGAAAACTGGGTTGAAGCTTTTGTTCTCGTGAGCTAACATCTTTCTGAACGTACCAACTCTTAAATGAAGGTACATGTTTATTATTTGAAAAAAAGCCTTTAATATTCACAATAATGAGTGAATTTGGAATAAACCAGAAGCCTTTCTGAGGAAAAGCTCTGTTGCTGGGTTCTACAGAGAACTTTAAGGCCCCTTGGGGGACTCTTGGCAGTATATTGAACTTTGTTTTTTTGGGTTTAACACGGGCTGTTGTCTTGTTTTCTTGTGATATCTAATAAATTTTCTTGTGATCTCAACAAGTTTTCTCGTGATCCGACTTAATTTTCTCGTGAAGTCATGATCACCAGAAAACAAGAAAGAAAAATATATTATAATGCATGGCCTTTTTGGACTTCTGTATGTAAAGAGTCTCTCTGCACAATTTAAGGTCCACCTAGAACAGTGTCTGTTTTCAAAGTCGGTTAAATCCTGAAATTTCCACTTACTATAGGAAGTGATCGCTTATTGTTTAACGCTCTGGGTTACTGATCAGAAGGTTGGTTGGATTTTAAGCCCCAGTACCGCTAAGCTGTCACTCCTGGGCCCTTGAGGTAGGCCCTTAAACCTCTGTGTCCCAGGGTCATGGCGGGGTCTGCGTTTTGACCCCGGTTTCCTAACATCACTGGGATATGCAGAGAAAGAATTTCACTGTGCTGCAATGTACATGTGACAAGTAAAAAAGCCTCTTTACCCAGGCTAGGCTTCAGCCTAGTCCAGGATAATACGGCTAATGGAGAACAATATGGCTACTGTGACTCACTCAAGATTCCATAACAGTTTATAACTATAGGTAACAATAGGGTATAGAGAATACCATACGTTAGTAGAGGATTGATACTTGATGGTACATAGTTTAGCAGTTAGAACATCACAGCTCCAGGATTCAGGTGGATGTATAGAAGTGCATGCATAGATTTTTTTTTATTTTTATTTCCTGTAGGTTTTCTGGTTTTTCCCAACCAAGGTATACTGGGGATAGGCTACTGAATAACCTATTTATCTTCTAAACATATACTGATATACACTAACTCTGCTAGCTATCTGAAGTCTGATAGGATCATGGCTGAGCTTGATTTCTTCTACACCAGATGTAAATAATACTGATGTATTATGTTTAATATGTTTAAGATTCTGAAATGTGTTTTTAGAAAAAATTAAATCCTACACAAACCATGGCACATACAAGCTTTTGCACATACTGTATTATAATTTTTTATATATTATGATATGTTTTAAGGCTCTCTTAAGACTTTCTGTCAGTTCATAACTCTTATTATGACATCTTTGAAAGGTGTTTTGGCAAATTTTACCAAGTGTCAATCGAATTTTCATGATAAACAGGTGTCAAGTGAAATCTAATTGATGTTTTTTGATTTCAAACAGTGCAATGAGAAGTGTATTAAGGCATATGTCCACATGGGAAGAGCACATCTAGGATTAGGACATTTTGCTGAGGTACAATCAGCTGTCTACTTTGAATTCCCTCTGTAATGGCACTTGCACTGACAATCTTCCTCTATATTATGTCCATATTTCATTAGTCCAGGCTCTGTTATGAGAAGATATTGGATACCGCACCAGAGCATGAACCCGTTGTGAAAGGTAAGACTTAGACATAATATCAAGAGGTGTATATGTAATATATGGTGACATTTAAGTTATTTCTGTCTCCATTTTTTTTTTACTTTAGCCAACATTTGGTGCTCTCTCTCTCTCTCTCTCTCTCTCTCTCTCTCTCTCTCTCTCTCTCTCTCTCTCTCTGTCTCTCTCTCTCTCACACTTTCTACTGTCATTCTTCCTCTACCTGCTTGTGCCCCTCCTGTTTTATTTTTTGCTTTGCTAGAAACTAATTGCATGGTAATGCATCTGTAACAGTTTCACTAATGCTCATAAGTGCTTCGCATATTGTATTTACGCATTCTTGTTGGAATATTGCCACTTGACATTTGTAAATGTTTTAAAAGGATCAGCTGTAGTTTGCAATAACTTTGTTTTTTAGGTCAGTATGTACAACTGCATGCAAAGGAATTCGATATTTAAAAAATATTGAACATAAAAGATGTTTAATATAATTTGAGCGCATTAATTGTTGACAGTTTAATATGGAGCCAAATTAAAAAAAAAAAATAGCATGGTTCTAGCCTTATGGTACTGCCGAGTCAGATGTTTTTGCATATGAATTGTATTAACCCAATTTTTTACTAAAACTGAAAGATATTTCATATTGACAATTTTGTAATATTTATAAATACTACAGAGCTAATCACGTGTATTGCAGGAAATGTATATACATTATATGGACACTGGGATACCTAATTCATCCCCAAGCTGTTACCACAAAGATGGAGGCCCACAATTGTATATGATGTCTTTATGGATGTGCTCCATGAAGATATGGTTTATATTGTTGAGTTACAGTAGAAAATTAGATTAGATTAGATTAGATTTAACGTTATTGTCACTGTGCAAGGTACATGTGTGTATGTATGTGTATATATATATATATATATATATATATATATATATATATATATATACACACACACACACACACACACACACACACACACACACACACACACACAGGGGTGAGGGTAAATAATGTACAGAAGATTGTGCATAGATATATAACGTGAAGACAACATGCTCAAATAAAATTATATATAAATATATATAAGTATGAATGTATGTTTGAATGTAAACTGAACAACTTTGGGATGATTTGGACCACTTGCTGACCGCAGGCCTATTCACCTCACCTCACCTCACCTCACCTCACCTCACCTCACCTCACCTCACCTCACCTCACCTCACCCCACTGAATGAGCACAAATCTCCACAAGCACACTCCAATAACTTGTGAAATATCATTGCAGAAATTGGAGGTTATTCTAACAGCAAATGGGGACTAAATGTGGAATGGGGTGTTAAAATCAGACACACTAATTTACAGTCAGGTGTCCACAAACTTTGATCAATATAGTGTATTTCCTATTAGCTGAAAACTCCAGTATGAACACCTACGTTGCTTGCACATATGCAGCAGTTAATCAACATGATTTCCTGCAAATTAACCACCCCATGGCTGTCTTAGTGATGTGTTCTTGGTCATCATAGCACACAATGCAGTAATGATTGAATTTTCGACCCTGAGTTGACCTAACTGCAAGAAAAAACTAAACATGCCATGTATTTTTGGGCTATGTGCAGCATTTTCTTTTTTCTTTTTTGGATTAGATATACAATTCTAAACTTAAACTAAAGGACAGAGATGTATCAATGCAGAAACATGATCTTTTACTGTTATTTGGTACAAAAAACCCACTAAGAAAACACTGGAAGCGATGCACAGATACTTTTTATAATTAATACTCAAACAAGTAATTTGTGTTGACTGCTTGGTCTCACTATTTGTCTGCATTTTTGACTAGTATAATTTCAGCCTTCCACTGTACCCCAGCCTTTCTTTTGTCATTTAGATTCAAAAACCAAAAAAACAAATAGCAAACAAGCCAAAAGTAATTATTGTAATTGTTCCTACATTTAGTCTGTACAGCAGTCTGATCCACAGAGCCTTTTTGTTGAAGTGTAATTGTTTGCTGACTGAAACAATTTATTCAACAACTGTTCTCATAGATTGAACATTTTTCGAATGAAAAGAATTTCAGTAGAAATTCCTGTATAAAGAAATCAGATATATTTAGACAGCTAATGATGTATCTTAAATACAAGCTCGCAATATAAATGACAGTACCTTCTTATCTCTACTGCCATTATAGATTATCTGACACAAGTGGATTTGGAAGAGAAGAAGGTCCTTCAGGAAGAAACAGCACTCAGGGAGTTCAACGATGGAAAAGAAGAGGCTGTGGCAATTCCTGACTTGCTGACAAAGCTGGAAAGACCCAATATGCACAACCTTTATTACTGTGGTGGACTGGAGATTCTCACACAAGCTGTTAGAGACAGTGAGTGCAAATAATTCTGAATTTTGTCCTCTTTAGTTTATTCCTCTTTAGTTTCCCCAACTCACAAAGTATTTTTCTTCTGGTTTTGCTGGTCCATCTTCAGTTGTATTTAGTTGTGTACTTGTTCCTGATTAGGCATTTCCCTAAGCATCCAAGATAATATTTTTTTTTGGCTTTGTGGTCAATAAGGAGAAAGTCACGGGTTTGTGGATGTTTTATTGATTCCCAATGCGCTTTATTAACACTTTGTAAAAAGATTTATCCATGTCGTTGTTGACAATGGCAGCCTCTTTTCCCTTTAAGAACATTGCCAGGTATTTTCTTTCTGTTCTTCACCCATCAGTATGTCTGCATCTGAGCAGCACGAATTACTTTACGCTGCTCGGCAGCTCTGATTTGATCTTAGTATTGAGACTTCTAAAGGAGTCATTCCATATTACAAACTATAAAGTTGCTTTGTTCACATAATAAAGAGTTTAAATATATTAGTAAAAAAAGCGCCTAAATAAAAAAAAGTGCATAAGTCTTTACAGCTAGAAAGGTGTTTCAAAACTATTTTCTTGGTTGCTTGTTATCACTAAAAGCAGAATGAAGGCCATGTCCTGAAGTCATTCCTACAAACCACGCAGCCGTGAAAGCTTTCTAAAATGAACAGATCCCAGCCAGCACTCTGGACAGGAAAGATACCTGAACAGGGCCTTTGTGAGCTAATTCCTTTCCGCAGAAGTGTATACTGCTTTTGGCCAGATAAGAGAACTGTCCCTGACTCCTAATGAGTTTTTGTTTATTTCTCTCTCTGTCTTTGTCTCCTTTGCCCTTGACTAAGAAAGGGATTTTGTTTCTGAGGTTGGCCAGTGTAGTTGATCATCAATACGTGGCTTTCACTGCATTTGTTTTGATTATAACAACAGCATTTTTGTTTCCTCATAGGTATTGGTCAGACGTTATTCCGATTAAACAATGGCTTCAGAGTTATCGCTGACAACAACAATATAAAGACGTAAGTTTGTTTTTTTTCTTTTGTTTTTTTGAGAAAAGGCTTCTGACAGCCTGATCATTTAGAAAAGTTTCTGTGCTAATTCTTCAAGGCCTTCGCTCTTTTGATGCAGCAAAGTCTTTTCCCATATGTTTTTCACTGCAAATTGTGCAAATCGGTCTTTAATTGATTACAGCCTTAAGTTTTAAACAGCTCTCTTTATCAACTGGTTTGTTGTGGACTTATTTAGAAATGACTGACTAGGAATGAACTACTTTGAATATGCATAAAACTCTGCAATCTGTTTTGTTTTATTTTTATTAAAGTGTGCTTAGGATTTGTTTGTGATTCGACAAGATTTGCAGCAAATGTTAAGCATGGATAAGTGCATTATAATCCCCCCTTTTTATGAATCTCTGTTTTTTTCTAGCTGTCTTGCACAGACTTCTAAAGAGCCTCACAGAGAGGAGTTATGTGTTTCTGTCCTCAGATTATGGAAAATGGTTTGCAGTGGAAATGGTAAATAGTGTGTGTGTGTGTGTGTGTGTATATATATATATATATATATATATATATATATATATATATATATATATATACTGTATGTGTGTGTGTGTGTGTATGTATGTATTTTAATTTTTTTATTATTTATTTTATTTATTATTATTTATTATTTACACTCGTGTTTGTTCATTTGGCAGACACTATAGTCCAAGTTGGTAAAACGCCAGCATTGCAGCACCATGAGTATGCTCTTGACTGTAATGCATACATATAGTTTTTTTTTCGATAATTGTGGTGTTTGGGCCATACAGAGATGCTGAGTTACAGCTGTGGTATGGTGATATATATGGTGATTGATTAGCAGCCTTGGCTCTTTAATTTCAAGGAGACTGCATCCAGTTTTGCACTTGTGGAAACCCAACCAAGTGTCACAGCTTGACATTTAGTTCAAAGCAGAATCACAGGCCTTAAATCTCCAATGCTTATATTGAGTGCGTTACAGTGGAAAGCATAAGAGCAAACACTTCAGCTGCCTGGATAGAGGCAGCTGAAAGGCATATTTCTCCAGTTTATTATCCTTGCTTTTCCAATGGGGTGAAAATTCATTGGCAGTTTTTACAGGAGTAATACCTTTGTGCTGAAGCATTCAGTTGTTTGCTTGCTGAGGATCAGCTGTGACTCAGAGGCGGGTTCATATATGATGCCAGTGAAAAGAACCTAGTTTTAAAAGACTACTTGTCATGTCAGAATTGTTGTGCTACAACATATCCATTCTGGTGATAAATAAATATTCTCAGAATACTGACTCTTGTCTTGCCATGCTGTCACTTACAGAGGAAAACCAGCAGCTGTTACTGCAATGTCTCAGCACAAGAAAACAGATTGTCCAGTTGTTAACCTCCACTTCATTAACAGTCCAGCAGGAATGTTTAACGCTAGTCTGCATGTACTGTCAGACCCAGCATGGAAGACACTTGGTAATTGAAAACCTCAATCTGCTCAGGTAAAAAAGTAATTTAAGTTTCATTATTGCAGTAGTTAAACCATATCCTATGAGAAAATTGGTTCATTCACTGTTACTTAAAAGTAAGTGTGTTTTTTTTGTCATTTTTTCCTGCTATTTGGAGCAAAAATAAAAAAAAGCATTTGGCCATATTGTGTTAGTAAAGTCAAATACTGGATATTACGTTATTGTTTGTATGAAATCAATATCCCATTTGCAGTTGTGCAGTTATGATAAATATCATCACGGTTGTTATAATTCCTAAAAGGTACTACTGTACCATAACACTATGGTAGAACCTACAGCTGGAAAAGTATACATTTATGTGGCAAATACAAACATCCCAAAGCCTACATAGTAAATATTACTCGTCTATTCACATTAGTGGTTTGAAACTAAGAAAGAAAATGTCGTATTCCTTTTATACCACAGCGATTTGTCAATGCTCATTTTTCATTTGTTAATGAATATCATCCATTTAATCGTTTTTATTTATGTAAAATGTTGTGAAATGTAATATTTATTAAATAACTGCACATTTTTACATACTTAGATAATATCTTCAGTATAGTCATATTGACTTTTTTTATTATAAGATTATGAGAGATGTGGAAAGAGTACTAAATGATTCTACTCAAGTAAAAGTATTGTTACTTCAGTGAAACTTTACTTAAGTACTAGTAAAATTACCGGTCCAAAATGTATTAAGTAAAAGAAAAAGTTGATAATTGAAAATTTGCTTAGAGTAAAATTTACGTTTTTTTTTAACAGTGGGGGTGGTGTGGGGAATATATATAAATCTATAATATAAAAATCTATTGCAGTTTTCTTGACTAAAAAATATGCACTATGCTTCTCACTATATTGATTTTTATACTTAAATAAACTTGATTGATTGAGTCACTTATTAAGTCTGTTTTCTTTTTTGGCTTTTACCTGTAGAATGGTAGAGATCTTGATTGACTGCATATGCAAAGAGGACAAATCAGGATCCACTGCCCTTGCTATTCTGGAGAACTTGGCTGGAGAAAATAAGTAAGGCATTATATATATATATATATATATATATATATATATATATATATATATATATATATATATATATATATATATATAAATATATATTTGCACCTACCGTTAAGCTATTTGCCCTCTGTGCACCTGACTAGAATCTATCAACGTCATACAGAGAGAAGCAGCTTCTTCATGCAATCCTTCACACGACCCACATGGGAATCCATTACATAGCAATGCATCATAGAGAATCATGTTCAACCAAGGAATATTCAAATACATTCAAATTATTAACCACTGCGTTGTAGAAATCCCAAATGAAACATGTATGAACCATGAACCATTAAACAATGGCAATCCATCACAGCTTAGTAATTCACCCCTCATCTCTCCTCAAAACTTGTTCCATACAATCCATTTGACCTCTAATAAGCATAAAGGATTGATCACACTTGCGGTTTTCGCCATCTTTTGCCATGATTAGTTGTCACAGGCAAATTCCATACTCATGGCCGAATCCAGAGCTTTAGGTCATGTGGTGCAAAGCTGTCAAGGGCAAATGATTGAGTGTCTCTGTGAGCCTTTAGATAAGGACCCCCCCGCCTCTAGAAATTTCAAGCATTGGATTCGGTACATGACATGGTGCAACAAATTTCCTTTCAGTGCTGCAATTCAGACTGGCCTGAACATAGCCCAACATACACATTTAACCACTAGATTGTTGGTTGAGAGCATGATAAATGGCAGTGACCACCAGAAATGACTGCATTCTTCATTACATGTGGCACACACCCAATACATTAGTTAATTGAAATAATTTGTGAGTCACTTTACAAGCAAAAGCGAGTAAATATCCTTGATATAGTCATTGCCGCAAAAACTGAAAAGATTCACTTTTATATCAGCAACAGGACCTCATATTTCTCCTTGCACTAGCAAGCCACTCTCATCAGTAATTCAAGATTTACAGGCTCTGTTTGGATGAGTGAACACAGTGAGAAAATACACTCCAAACCTGAGACTCAATTTGCATGACGCCTACTGTAGATGCCGTTGAGTTATCAGAACTACAGCGTAAATATTTTCTGTGCATTTTTGTTTGCAGGTTTCGCATCCAGTCTAGAGAGATCTTTACAACGGTTTTCGCTCCTGCTTTTGAGCATTTGCTGGTAATGAAACTCAGAGGTCGTTCTGATTTGCTTAGTCATCAGTCTTTGCTTTAATTGTCTAATAAAGTTTGATTCCATCTATAGGCAAATATTACAGGATCCAGCCACATCCTGCTTCCTCGTTTTATTTCTATGATTGGGGCCATGTCTGCTGATGAAGTCGTTATTAACAAGCTGGTATGCCGTGAAGAATTTTGGAAGAGCTCCTTCTCAGCCATGGTAAAGCCAATCACCTTATACGATGATGTTAAGTTTGTCCTTGAACATAACTGAATAATGCCTTGTTTTCTCAGCTTGAATTTGGATTTTGAGTTGTGGTTGCGTTTTGAAGTTAGCACATCTTCACAGGACACACAGTTAATTTTTTAGCAATGTCAAGATGAAATGATGTTTTTTCCTCCAGGGCCGATGTGCCAGCTGTGAATACAGAAATATTCTCTATCCCCTACTGGGCTTGATGATCAACATGGCTTCTAATCAAACTCCAGCTATTCAAGTAAGTGGCTGAATCTTTGCATCAATGCAATAATATATTTAAAAGATATAAGGAGAACAGAATGAACTGTTTTGCATCTCTCTCGTTTTTTTTACTTTGCTGTAATCGAGTCCAAAAAAAGTGCATTAAAAGTTGGTATCTGTTTTACATGCAGGAGGATGCCATTGTGGGCTGTACAAGATGTGTGGCTCTGCTTAGTGATCCTGATGGAGGAATCATCACGGTGAGGATATGTATTTGTCTCCCTCAGGCTTAGCAGCCTCTCTAGCTCTCTATCAACCGCTCAGTCTTTAATATGAATTTGTGGCATCATGTCTGCCTTGTTTTCAGGGTTTTCTTTTTCTTTGCCATTAATCTTCTATATTCCCTCCCACTGTGCATTTCTGCACTTCATTACTCTCATTATTTCATATACAATCCTCATTGGGCAGCGGCTACATATGATCATTAATATCTTTTCTTAATATACTGAAGTTTTTGCTTGGTTATGATGATAACCTCAAGGCAAATTATTCAGCATGCAATGAAGCATTCATAATGATCCCTGTAGCCACTCTAGGCATAAGCTCAGGGACAAGTTTCTCTGCATATGATGGATATGTATGTAAATAAATCTTCACATACATTCTCCCTGGCTTTGCTTTCTTGGAAGATCATATCCCTTGAACTGTTCCACAATGTACAATTAAGGTGAAACAGCAGCCCAGGCTTGCCCATATGTTTACTAATGCAGTGAATTGTTTACCTGCAGTAGCAAACTTTCAGTGTGTGATGAGCTTTTTGTTGTCCCCTTGCCCTGAAGCTAGGCTTGTGTGAAACACCCTAACTGCTTAATACTGCAACTGCAGTGGTGGACAAAGTACATAAAGCATGTACTTGAGTAAAAGTAGAGATACATTAGGTAAAATATTACTCCATTAAAAGTACAAATGCTCCCTTTAACCTTTTACTTGAGTAAAAGTACAAAAGTATTTGCCTTTAAATGTACTTACTAAGTATGGTGGTTTGGTGGCTTACTGCGTGACAAGTAAAACTTTTATCTACTCATAAATAAAAAGGAACGACGGATTTCGCAAATGTAGTTGAGTAAAAAGTAAGATATTTGACTTTGAAATGTAGTAAAGTTTCTCCAAATGGAAATACTTCAATAAAGATACACAATAAAGCTACTTAAGTACATTTTCTTCGTTACTGTCCACCACTGTGTAACTGAGAGTAATGGGGCTGTTACTCAGAAATGACTTTTGCCTTTCTTTTCACTGGTTTTAGAGAGCAGTAGGATTGCTAAGCGTAGTTCTCCCAAAATCAGAGGATGCCATTCAGGAGGTCGTGCAGCAAGGAGTAGTAAAGAAACTGCTGAAGATTCTCAAGGTATCGAACATTCACTTTCATGAAGGAGTTTATGCCAATTTGGAATGTTACTATTACCAAAGAATCTGTCAAAGATTAAATAATCATCTTAAATCACTGTGTACATACTTTTGCACATTTTGACTATCGTATAACTAATCTTACATAAAATCTTGACATTGTACACTGTATTGTGTTATATGTCTAAAAGACAAAAACTCATTTAATTCCTGCTAATTACACACTGTATTATAGCTAACATTTTGGTTTTAAAGCTCCCTTGACTCAGCTACTTGAGTCATATGATTTGTTTTCCATCTTTTATGTATGAAAATGGCAAATAACATCTATTGTTAGTCACTTCCACATTCCAGGATGGTTTTTGTCACATGCATGTGCAGTAAGACCAGAGCTGTGTATAGTGCAGCACTAGGGCACTTAGGCTGACCTGCACAATTTACTGGGCTAAAGTCATAAATCTCAGTCTAATCTCAAGGCACTGTTTAATCTGTTTAAAGTTTAATCTTTAGGCAAAACTGACGACAATGTTGCCATCGTAATCTCAATGCAATAGTGGAATGGAATTTTATGATGAAGACTGTAGTGGCATCCTATTCTTAAGGCACAAGATGCATTTTAATCACAAGACATTTATGACCAACAACGGGACTGACGGGGTACTTTCCCCATGTACTTGTCTACTTTGTGACTATTGGTGTTTTAACATTTTTTTTAATAATTGTGGTTGTCATTTTGCATAATATGTGTTTAAAATGAAATATTTACAGCTGTAATTTCATCCCATAATGACAATCAATAGTAACATTGTTACAAAATAATGGCAATCTAGCAAACAGCTTTACTATCAACAAAAACTGTAAACTTTGTTCAGCAGTCGATTTTTGTTATGTGCAGCATTAAACAATTCATGTTTCGTGTCACGATGGAATACCACCATGAATGTGTAATATGGTGAAATTTGCTGAAAAGATTAAAGTGCTTTTGTTTTCATTCTCACAGGGTGAAGGGCAAACAAGCTCAAGATACTCAATTAAAGCTATGGCAGTGTGCACAGCCTCTAGCCAGCAGGCCCGTGAAGAGCTGGTGAAGCTTGACAAGAGTAAGTATTAAGGTTCAGTGGTTATTGAGTTGGGGTACTATCAAACGAAAATGAGCTTAAATAAAAGAAGAAAGATAAGAAGGTATGTAAATTGTAAAATAATGGTTAGGCCGGGATTTAAGAAAGAACAGTATGTTCGCAAAGTATAGGAAAGTAAGTTCAGTGAACTATGTGTAACTTTATGTGCATTATACACAATTGTTTATTCAGGACTTGTGACCATGAGGAAGCTCCTGGGCAGGAGTGATGAGTTGGTGGTAGGGAATACAGCACTGTGTCTGGGACACTGTTTGACGGTACAGGGAGCCGCAGCCAGTCTCTTGGGCACAGATTGCGTGATGCTTCTACTGCGCCAAGTGGCTGGCAAATCTAAAAGAGCTGACGTGCAGCAGAACGCCGCCATCACTTTGGGGAAACTGTGCAGAGCTGAGCCCAGGTATACAAAAGTGCCCTTTCCATCACCCTGATCATTATTCTAATGCTGTGTTTCTGCCCCACCTATTGCCCACCTGGCTCTTGCTTAGCAGTCCTACGTTATTGTGGTTGATCAATAAAATGCAAAGGGAATACAATTCTAGTAAGTAATTGCAACTTTTGCCCTCATTATCTGTAGAGTTCACAGTTATTAATAATGCACAAGAAGGACTCAAGTGGTAAAACTATTTGGATTCCCTTCTTTTCTCATAACTTTAACCTCCCTCAGCTATTTTCCTAATTTACATTTCAAAATGAGCTTTTTTTTTTTTTTTTTTTTTGGAAGATCTGACTCCCAAAGAATTATTTCTTTTCCAGGGAATATATATGCAAAACAATGATTACCATTTGGTAGGATTTAGAGTTTGGAATCCCAGAGACCATTAGCATTATCTCCAAATTAGGTAGCATTTCCTTAGTGTCTCTGAACTCTGTTACAGCAAGTCAAATTATTACAAACTTTAATAATAAAATGAGATTAGTTCATTATAAGTTATACTTTGTTGTCTTATATTAAGTCCCCAGCAGTGTTGTGGGGAAAGACAGTGAAGTGTGCATTTCATATAAGTGGAATAAGTTCAAGCCTCACAAGTTTTTTCAAAACTTTATTAGAAAAGCTCTAAATA
The DNA here is from genome assembly GCF_014805685.1 of Silurus meridionalis. Lineage (NCBI taxonomy): Eukaryota > Metazoa > Chordata > Actinopteri > Siluriformes > Siluridae > Silurus > Silurus meridionalis. Next base: position 7,731,273 of record NC_060895.1, on the reverse strand, counting down.
GACTTCAGTAGACTCCTAGAAGTCTCATTCTATCAGGGCCTTTGCAGTCAATTATAGACTAGATAGGAAGGAGAAAATACGGTGGCCGAGAAGTGCAAAACACATTAACAAATCAGAAAACAAATTAACAAATTAGAAAACAAAATAACAAATCCAAAAACAAAATAACAAATCCGAAAACAAAATAAAAAATCCGAAAACACTAACAAATCCGAAAACAGAATGACAATTCAGACAAACCGGAAAATGTATTACTTTCAGGAACTCGAGCTGCGTCGAAACGCTTTGGGAACGCGCCCGAGTGTTCATGCTCTAAAATAATGTGTGTAATCAGTAAAAATTAGATGCTGGCCGTCATTGATGAGGTGACATCACGACCAGGAGTATAAAGCACATATAAGTGAAGGCAGCGGCAGCTTCTGTTTTTCAGAAAGCACTCTGTGTGTTATTTTGTTTTCTGATTTGTTAATTTGTTTTGCACTTCTCAGCCACCATAAGAAAAGGATTTGGACCGATTGGCCAGACTGGGACGGATGTGCTGCAAGTTAGAGCAATAAAGATTGGAGATGGAAATGTGTTGACTAGTGAGGAGAGTGTGTTGAGAAGATAGAGGGAGTATTTTGAGCAGCTGATAAATGAGGAAAATGAGAGAGAGAGAAGGTTGGATAGTGTGGAGATGGTGAGGATAGGATTAGTAAGGTGGAAGTGAGAGCAGCGATTAAGAGGATAAAGTGTAGAAAGTTGGTAGGACCAGATGACATATTGGTAGAAGCATGAAAATGTTTAGTAGAGATGGCAGTGGAATTTTTAACCAGATTGTTTAACAAGATTTTTGAAGGAGAGAGGATGCCTGGGGAATGGAGAAGGAGTGTGCTGGTACCAGTTTTTAAGAATAAGGAAGATGTGCAGACCTGCAGTAACCACAGGGGAATAAAGTTGATCAGTCACACCATGAAGTTATGGGGAAAAGTAGTGGAAGCCAGACTGAGAGAAGAGGTGACCATCTGTGAGCAACAGTATGGTTTCATGCCGAGGATGCAAAATTTGCTTTGAGGATGTTGATAGAAAGAATAGAGAAGATCAGAAGGTGTCGCATTGTGTGTTTGTGGTTTTAGAGAAAGCATACATCAGGGTGCCAAGAGAGGACAAACATACTCAAAAGTCTGAGTTCCTGAAGGGAAACGTCTCCAGGTTACATATGTAACCAGGGTTCCCAGAGGAAATGAGATGATGTGTCTCCATGCTACACTGCCTGCATCCCTGCAGCGCTTTTTTCCTTTTCAGAAGCTAATGCCAGTTCCACTGTGCTTCCATTGGACTGATTGCACATGTGATTCAGACGTGGCTGATCAGTGTACACTCACTTAAATAGGAACATGGGTATCTCATGATGCATACACTTCTTATTTATACAAATAGCCAGACAAATGTCCGTATTATGCAGATAAAGGGCAAAAGTCACCATTAATATTTATATTAATCCCCAGAAAAACTTAGTAATGCTGACCATAGCATGGTTGTTTGTTCCAAACAGGCTGATTTGAGCATTTCAAAAACTGCTGTACCTGACATGGTTCATGCAGCTTCCCAAGTTTTTACATAGTACCCACATAATCATGAGTAAAAACATATGATTAACTGTGAAATGGGGTCTGAAATGCGAGGGCTATATTTAGTAAAGATTTTAAATTTACAGGATTGAAAAATGTATAGGCTATTTGATGTAATTTCTCAGAAGGTACTAAGGTAAATTCTCTTTCAGCGGGTTAGTCAGAAAACGTGACATTTTATGAATCTGACGTGGGATCAAGATTAGTTGTTCGTGAGGAGGCATTTGGAAGTGCACTTCTCTGCTTCATGCTTTAATTCACTGTAAAATTTCTGTTGCAGCCGTTGCATTTATAACAGTTAATGGGGTGGCTCGGCGGGAGTGGGATCTGTTTAAATATTGAAAGTTTTCAGTTATTTGACTTTTCAAGACCGTGCTGCAACTGGTTCTAATTAATGCTGCTTCTTTCACACAAAGAAAGCATCAGGGCAGAAGGCATAGCTCCATGTAGGTCATGTTATGAGTATACTCTTGGTCATGTAATATGGGTTCAGGCTCTCAGTGGATGAAAAGTGTCTGGCTAAGAGAAGAGTCTGTTTAGGATAATGGGCAAGAAAAATTTGTTCGACAAACAATTACCATATAAAAATGTTTTTGCAGAGTTGGCTGTCTTTGGCAGCTTGAATGATGTGCAACCACATTCACATAATCTGACTCTGTGGTCTTTTTTTTTAGGCACCTGCTAAAGCTCAGGGAGTTGAATGGTTTGGAGATCCTTCACTCTTCTATGCAGACATTCACATGGACGTAGAATTAGTACCGTGAACACAACAATACTCCTGATTTAACACCATAAAAAGACAATCTAGGTTTTATTTTCCATCCCAAATCACTTTAAATGTCTGTTCAGGCATAACTTTATGACCACTGACAGGTGAGTGAATAACATTGATTATCTCTTCATCATGGCACCTGTTAGTTGATGTGTAAGAAGCAGGAAAAATAGGCAAGCATAAGGATTAGAGCCAAGGGCCAAATTGTGATGGCTAGATGACTGGGTCAGAGCATCTCCAAAACTGCAGCTCTTGTGTCGTGTTTTCGGTCTCCAGTAGTCAATATCTATCAGAAGTGGTCCAAGGAAGGAACAGTGGTGAACAAACACAATATTAGGCAGGTGGTTATAATGTTATGACTGATCAGTGGCTACAATGTTATGCCTGGTCGGTGACCATAATGCTATGCTTGATCAGTGTATGTCTGAATAACCTCATTCCCAAAAATGGCTCAAATATCATAAAGGTTATTTATTTAATATCTATAAAAAATCAGGTGAATAACTTTAATCAACCATTAAACTATAAAATATAAACAATACTATCACCCAGCTGTTGGGTGATAACGCAAAGACATCACAAAATCCTTATGTTTAATTTGCATTTAAAGCAAAATCCAATTTACATTACAGGCAGGAGGAAAAGTATAAAATGTCTGACCAGGAATTGTCCTGTGTTCTTCTCAACACCGATAATCCCAAAGTGCTTAATGTATTTTGTCACATCCATGCTGTAATAAACTTCTTTATTAAGATTTTTCGTTTTCACTTTTTTTTTACTTACAGTTCAGTTTTATTGCATTGTTTCCTGTTTGTTGCCAAAATTAAAAAACAAAAGCTAAAATAATGGATTTTATTAAGATATATATATACATTTTTAAGAATATAAATAGTTCCTGCACCGTACTTTTGATTCCATATTCATCCCAAAAACAAAACAAAAAAATTTGTCTGATGTAACGCAGGCTCCTTTAATCATTACTTTTTAAAATTAAAATTAAATGATAAATCAAGTCAGAACTTTGTTTACAAATCGAACATTAGTATTTTTATTTTTGAACATTTAACTATACAGGTTTTAATCCAAATTCTTGTGTGGTCCTGTTTCCTGCATTCTACACTAAATTAAAGCTGATTTATGAAAATAAGATGCATGGTTGTTTGTAGTAAAGCCTGCAGTAAAACTAAAAAAGAGCTAAGGTAATTGTAAAGTTTTATACTAAATGCTCAGTGGTAATTATTCTGCTTAGGGAAATTTCAACACAATGAACCGTTAGAAAAATAGATGAAGTAATCTAGAAAACAGAAATGCAACTGTAACATAAATCAATAAACATTAATTTAACTAAATGAATGTTTATTTAAAAAATATATTTTTAACACAAATAAATATTAGTTTATTTCTCAGATACACTTTCTCAGAAACAAATTACATTAAAATTGCATGTTTCTACATTTTCATGCTGTATTTGTGATTTTTGCTTTTAAATAAACTAAATGTAAAGATTTGCAACTGTCCCAGCAAGCAGCTCTGCTGCCACAAGACCAAAACAACCTGATCACAACAGTTCAAAAGACTCCTCTGAGATTCTTCCTCATCTGGATGTGGCTATAATCGCTTCCTCAGGGACAGATTTGTTCCATGAGCCACACGAATAGCCCTACGCAACCACTATAAACTCAATGAACGGTATTGCTAAAGATGTAATTAGCACAAAGGAGATGGGCTCCTGGCTTCAGTTGATTTTCTCTGAGTAAGCATAACACATCAGCTCTGCATTTTGCCTGGGATTCCCATTGCATACTGAATCAGCACATGTTATTAATGGTATCATGCTCATCTAACCAATAAAGATTGCTGTTTGATGTGGTCTCTGGCTATGGTTCAACAATATTTTATAACATTAAGGAGGTTAGAAGAGTAGCAAAACAAAACAGTACAAACAAAATGGAACTTTGTAGTTGCTGGGAACTTCTTATCCTCTGAAAGCCACCGAGCGTATTTTCAATGATGTAAAAGACCTTAGAACAAAAGGGTGATCCAATGAAAATGTTTTCGAAAAATTTTTCAAACCGAGCTGAGCTACGCATCAAGGGTCATGCTTCTGTACTTGAACTGGTTGCCAGAGAGCCTTGAAAAGAATAAGAAATTAGTTAGCTTGAGCAGAACAGTGCAACTGTGTATAACATAAATAAAAACAGAATGCAATGATTTGTGAATCTTATAAATATATTCTATTTACAATAAAACCAAATAAAAAAAATAAAAAAGTTGGGACTCCAAAAAAGTTGGGACACGGCCCTGTTTACCACTGTGTAGCATCATGTCTTCTGTCCGTATGCATCAGGGAACTGAGGAGACCAGTTGCTTAAGTTTTGGGAGAGGAATGTTGTCCCATATGTGTCTGATACTGGATTCTATCTGCTCAACAGTTCTGGGTGTCCTTGGTTTTCCATTTCACGATATACCAAATGTTTTCATATAATGAAACATCTAGACTGCAACCGCAGGTCTTGCTCAAATATGAGAGGCCTTCCGTGAAAAAGACATTTTCTGGATAAAAACATTTGTTCTAAAACCTGTATATACCGTTCAGCATTAACGGAGCCTTTCCAATAGAAATTTCCCCCCTTGCCAATTGTAAACAGAGACTTCTCCAGATTCTTTAAAAATTTTTATTATTTGTTAAGTACTGTAAGTAATAAGGTTCAACCAAAGGTTTAATTGTTTTGCAATTTTATGTTAAGTAACATTATTTAGAAAATGTTTCAGAATTTGTAGACAATCTCTAGGTTACGTATGTAACCCTGGTTCCCCGAGGGAATGAGACGCTGCGTCAACAATGCTTTGGGAATGCCTCTGTGTGACCATGCTCTGAACCACATGTGTACTTGTCCAATGGAATAGCACGATGTCACTGGCGGGGTGATGTCATGACCAGAAAGCTATAAACGCACATGTGGTGGAGATGGCTGCAAGCTTCGAAGATTGAAGGAAGCGCTCTCCAGAACTCCCGTAAGCAGCGCAACGGGGGGAAGCATAAAGGCGCAGCCTCGGTCATGCCTGCACCATGGCGTCCAGTCCGAGAGGAGCTGGGTGAGTAAGGGAAAACCAGAGGGGACAGTGTGAGGTTTCTCTAGTCACAAACAGGTCCACTTGTGCTCTGTAAACCTTCCTCCATATCCTCTCTACCGCTCCTGGGTCGAGCCTCTATTCCCCGGGACTTGGCCCTTGCCTCTAAAGGGCTTCTGCTCCCTGAATTTAGGTGCCCTGGTATGTAGGCTGCCCTCAGTGAGAGCAGGATGTATGCTGCCCTCAGTGAGAGCAGCTTACTTTGGGACCACACGAGTATCTTTTGTGCCATCTTGTAAAGGAGGACCAGATTCCCCTGGTGGTTGATGTAAGAGACCACTGATGTGTTATCTGTATGGACCAGCACATTATGGCCCCTCAGGTCTGAAAGGAAATGCTTTAATGCTAGAAGCACAGCCAGCATCTCCAGGCAGTTGATGTGCTACAAGAGATGGGGCTCTTTTCAGCGACCTAGCGTGGAGCGGCCACTCATGTCTGTCCCCCAGCCCGTGAAGGAGGCATCCATTTTTAGCATTACATGACGACAAGGATCTCTCAACAAGGGGCCCTGTGACAGCAATTCAAGCAGCACCACATTGGATTGGATGCAGATGCCATCAAACCCAGCAGTCTTTGAAACTTCTTTACAGTGAGTGACCAGCCTTCTCTTACGCATTGTGGTTGAATCCCACACTACACCTCGATAAGTGATTCTCTGTACTGGAAAAAGCACACTTTTTTGGCATTTTGTCTTAACCTAAACTCCTTTAGTGGGTGAGAATGCCATCTTGATGCCTGATCGCTAAGTGCTCCGATTATGCTAATATCAACCAATTGTCGATATAATTTAGTATGCGGATGCCCTGGAGTCTCAAAGGAGCCAGAGCAGCATCTACGCACTTTGTGAGTGGGGTGAGAGTGCAAGGCCAAATGGAAGAACCCGGTATTGGTAAGCTTCACCCCTGAAAGCAAACCTCAGTAACTTCCTGTGTGGAGGAAGAATGGGTATGTGGACGCACACATCCCTCAGATCTATCATGACGAACCAGTCCTTGGACCTCGAATGTGAGCTTCATGTGTTCAGCTGTTGCAGATCTAAAATAGGACACAGCCCCCATCCTTCTTTGGAAATATAAAATACCGGCTGTAGAACCCATACTCTCTGTCAAAGAGAGGGACCACCTTGATGGCCTCCTTCCTTAAGAGAGTGTTTTCTTCTTGTTACATGACCAGAGCCTGCTCGGGGCCCACCAGAGTGGGAAACACCCGATTGATCCGAGGTGGCAGAGACCCAAACTGAATCTTGTATCCTCTAGCCTCCGGCGTGTCTAGAAGAGATAGCCCTGAAGCGGTGCGGTGAAGCGGTTCTAGAGGCTCCCTGGTAGGCCACTGTACTCTAAAACACAAAGAGTGTCAGAATTAACAAGATGGTCTCCAGAGGGCACTGAAGAGAGGCGGGCACCATGTAACGAGGCGTACCCCCCACCCCACCCCACTGTAGGACCCCACATAGGTCTTGATTGGTCAGGACCTTTTCGTCAAAGCCCCTCTATTGAAGATGCCAGCCTTCAGATTCGTCACTTCCCTGGTCTTTGACTTGGAGCACCGCCTAGAGACCCAAACAAGATACACACAAACTGTACGTATCCCCCGTGATAAAGTGGGGGCAAGGGGAGACACACAGTCTGAATTTTTTTTGGTTTATCTTCTAACCAGACTTACCTGTTTGAAGGAAAACACAGACACACATGCTTCCTGAACAACATAAGCTATCTCTACTGCATATGCATTTATAGCTTCCTGGTCGTGATGTCACCCCGCCAGTGATGTTGCGCCGTTCCATTGGACAGAATACACACGTGGTTTAGCACGTGGTCACACAGCGGCGTTCCCAAAGCTTTGTTGACGCAGCTCGAGTTCCTGAAGGGGAAAATCTTTCCCAGATAGGTGAAGCTTTGGCCATCTGAGAGACTCTGCCTCTCTAAGATACACTATTTATACCCAATCAACTTACTTATTAGTTTTAAAAATATTTCTCCAACTGTTTAATTTTTATAACAATTAATTTTTTCCAGACATTTGTTGACCCATTTTTTTTACTTTTTAAAACGTCAAAATTACCTTATTTCTTCCTTAAAATTTTACATTTTAAGTACAATTTTAAGTACAATCATAGTTTAAACATTTGCTTTATTTTCTATGTTCTACTGGGAATAAAATATGGATATATGAGAAGTGCAAACCATTGCATTTAGTTTTACACAGTGTCCCAACGTTTTTGACATCGAGGTTGTACTATCAGTAAGGTTAACTCCCTATTAAAGTTGTGGATCATCCAACCAAGAAGCAGTTTATCAAACAATAAAAAAAACTAAACAAAACAAAAAATGCCCTAAGATCACACAATTCTTACAAACGTGTGTATAATTCTATGAATAAAAAGTTCTGTTTTCTTCACATTTCCCTCCCCAAAGACTGCCCACATAAGCCTAATATAATTTCTTTGGCACAGGGGAGCAAATACAGGCTAGAGGCACCTAACAGATTATTTGCAAATGCACTATGGGTTTTGGACCTGTCGTGATGAATCTGCAAGAGATGAAAGTATAAGTGAACTGATTATTCCTAACCCATCAAGTGGTGATAGACAAGTCGGAGCAGCTGTCCACTTGCTTTCTCAGTCGGCTCACTCATCAGGAATTCCTCACTAGCGAAAGATGGAGAAGGATTTCAGTTTCAAAGACGCCTTGTAAATGACTTGACTGAGACACTCTCAGTTATAATCAAAGTCAGAAATTCCACTCAGTCTGAAAACAATCTCCTTTTATGCCCTGAAAACATTTTATCAACTGACAGCATTTCTTTCCGTAAGCTTGATCACTGCTCTTAAGCTTTCAGTGAAGATAGAACATCATATCATTGTAGGAAGGAGACCCTTGACAGATTATGCCCAACAGATAACAGTGCTAGAAGAGTTATGTCTCTGTCTGCTCGGAAGAAGTGATGCAACCATGCATGGTGGAAGGATTTAATGAGATTGACCCCTGGTTTGCTGATTACACCTTGCAAAATCTCACATAGTTTTGTCAGATATCCCTTATTCCACTGCATATATTACACAATCCCTCCATCCATCCCATTCTGACATAATATAAAACTTGAAGGTGTTTGAAGGTCAAGCTGTCACACAGTTCTTTCAGGGAGCCTGACTGCATCCTGAATCTTTCCTATCAAGCTCAATTGGCCATGCACTATTTTCATCTGCCTGTGACTTTTAAAGAACACTCATTGATTTTGGCCTTAGGACTGATGACACCTACTCCTAGAACTGTGTCTTTGTTGGAAGAAAAAAAGTGCAAGGCTTAACAGGTTTTCATCCTATGGATAAAAATAGAGACGATTGTGCCTTTCATCACACAGAGCAGCTAATCAGAATCAGAGAAACCTGTCCAGCTACAGGAACAAGCTCAGAATCCACCTACTCCTCAGGTTTACCAGGAGAGCAGCAGGATCAGACAGTTCTAAAAGTGTCCTCTGAAAGTTGAACTCCTATAAACTACTGAAGGCCAAACTAACACATCTGTTTCGTCAGCTTATATTAATGGTTTTTAAATTAGCCCCTCCTTCTACTGCTGCAGTCAGACAGACAATTAATTAGATAAGTTAACTCAATGCTACATTGTCATCCATCATAGCTGATGCTTCAAACAGCCCACTATCACCATATTACACAACACAAAATCCAGTACCTGCAACAGATTTAGCAAACAATATCATATGAAGAATCACAACATCCTTGTCCACATAGATCTAAACTTGGACAGCAGGTTCAGAGATAAGAGCACCAGCCACAGTTTCCATTAAACCATTTCATAATTTTTTTTTGTCGTCCTTGTCCTTGTCCATTGGGTTAGAACCTAACCTGGAATTGGTCTATAGGACAATTAAGACCAGCTTTTCTTTCTTCAGAAATATGACATTTTGCTTTCACTTATAAAACTGCATTATTCTCAGTGGTTGAAACTAAAATAATACTAAACTTTAATTGTAGTTCTTTTTTTTTTAAATAATCAGATGGAGAACTTTCAGCCAATTAAAAGTCAATACAAAGTGCAAAGGATTTTCAGTCATTCAAAATTAAGGCATCATACAATTACACTGATGAAAATCTATACTTCAGACACCAGAAAACCTCAGCAGCAGCACTGAGGATCAGAGACGGTGAAGAAAGAGTATTTCATGCCAATTTTTCAGGTATCCAGTTTTTAAATGTTTCAAAGGAAACATAATGCTCTGCAAATGATTACCTGCTTCACATGAGAACATCCAACATGTGGAAATGTACAAGTATGGTAAACCTGAGGAAGCTAAATTAACTAGCCAGATTTTTGTGTTTTAGTGTTTGATATATAGCATGAAAGCTCTATATTAAACTTAAATTATCACTTTTGATGTTCAGTAGTTATTGTCTGTTGTGTTTTTATAAACTGCTGCTACTTTAAATGCCCTAGTAATGTTGAAAATCTGGGGTCAGCCATTATACACCATTATACAGCCATTATAAACCAACCTTACTCAAGGGCCCAAATTGGCAGCTTGGTAATACTGGAGCTTGAGCCCATGACCTTCTGAGACACAACCCAGAGCCTTAACCACTAAGCTACAGTATCACTTCCCACATTATACATTATTGTTATTCAGTGGCAGGCAGTCAGGGCCAGCAAAGCCTTCTCTGCTGGCCTAAACACTATCAAAAGCGCTGACCTACATTTACAACCTAAATTATAATATTTGTTTCATGAAATTGTATTAATTTATTCCCAACAGTTTATTCTCTTTATTTCGTAGTGTTTCTCCTGGCTGCACTGCTTCCAGTACATGTAAAGATGTTAGATTTTTCTTGTCCAATCAGATTTCAGCCTCTATGTGCTGCCCATGGCCTTCAAAGTCTGTTCTGCTGGCCCTTTTTAACATTGTCTCCTTAAGAAAAAGCTCTGTTACTTTAACCAATCAGATTTCATATTCGCCTCACAGGTCCAGCTAGCTGGCCCAAAATTGTGTCAGCATTTTTCCGTCCTCTGATTGGTTGGTCAGGGAAACAGTTACAGCCAAGTTCGACTGGCAAAACACGTGTGTAGCACTCTGCACACATTAATATATATGAGTTAGACATTTTTATGCCTACGGAGGAAGAGAAATTTATTTTGGTGGCGGACATATTTAAAAATCCATTTAAAGAAAAGCTAGACATTGTGAGGAGAGGTCGGCCAACCCCGAAGCTAGCTAGCTTGTCTCAGCCCAGGAAAGGGTTTGTTCACCACTTCCAGACCAGTCAATATGAACAGTACCATTGGCTTACAGCCTCTGAGGAGCGGTGCAAATTATTAATCTGCATCTCTGGTGAGTAGGTTGTATTTTATTTACATTTTAATGTTTTTGTCATGTTATTACACAAATATTGTTTTGGAACTGCTCCAGATGATGTCAGTGGCACAGTTGCGGTGGTAGTGTAGAGGTTTGGAGTCTTAACTGGGTTTCTTGCCATGCGTTGTTATATTGCGTGTTTGTATTGTATTGATTGTTTTTATAATTGCGACGTGATGGTGGTATTAAGAGGTGGATTCATTTGGGGAAAGTCCCTACTAAAGGCCCAGGTACCAAATGCATGGTCCACCACTGTTGTTATTAGAGGTAAGTAAAGGTAAGTAAGTTGAAATAAGAAGACAAGAAAATGCACAATATGGACAGACATTTGTTGACAGTTGACCATAAAAGTCTGTGCTTTTTAAACTCATTCTACCTTCAACAGAGGTGTTAGTAAAGTTCAGGTACTAATGTACGGTGAGGAGTCCTGGGGTGCAGTCAGTGTTCCAAATTTATCCCAAAGGGGTTCATTACGGTTAAGTTCAGAACTCTATAGTAGGTCACCCAAGAACTTTCACTCCAAACCTTGCAAAGCTTTTTGTAATAGAACTCACTCTGTCCACAGGCACATTAAGTACTGCACATTAATAAGTTTAGGTCTCCTACTTTAATTAAAGAAAAAATTGAATGCTACTGCATTCGTCAAGTGATTGTTATTATAATTTGTTATTATAATTGGTAATTGTTTATATTAGATTTATTATTAAATAATTAACAATATTAATAAGATTATAATGATTTATTTTACTTAAATGAATTATTATTAAATAGCAGAATAGCAGGAAATCTGATTCTCAAATGCAGAGCAACTTTTTGTTATCCACTGCAAGCATTAGTTTACAAACATAACTTTTTGAATAAATTTTGCCTTCAAAAAAACTATTTACAATGTCACAGAATGTACACTCTGTTCAAGGCTTAGTTGTCATTGAATTGTGCTTCAGTTTAAAATCTACTGTACAGTAAAAGAGTATTGTTGGCCTTCATTTCATAAATGAATATCTAAAAATGACACAATAACTACAGTCTTCTTGTTGACTTTTACAATTTATCTCTTGCGCAACTTTTTCAAACAAAAAAGCTCTCAAAACATTTACGATTTAAGATTATTCATACATTTTTGTATTTGAAATATAAGTCTGGAACAGTTAAAAGTTTGCAGGAAAAAAGGATTAAACAACAACGGACATTACCTATCATAGGATGTTAAGACTTTTATAGAGTATGTTTAATTTCTATTTCCATAGTAAGTGTCACAATTTTAGATCTGGATTCAGGTTATGGTTTGGTTATGGCTAACTCGGCTAATGCTAGTGCTATGGATTCTTTAGCGTTTTTATGTCCAGTCACCAAACTGTGAATGTTGTGTACCATTACACCACTAATGTACATGTATATGTCAGAGAACCACCAGCAACGCCTCCCTCCATGGCTCACACTCTCACTCAGCCTCTCCCTGCTCTAATCACCTACTCCTGTTCCCTATTTACCTATCCCCTTCATTAGGTCCCAATTCCCCCTCACCCACGGTCAGATCTACTAGTTACTACCATAGATCACCCGAACTTCCCACCACTCCTGTTTCCCTGTGCTTCCATGCTCCTGGCTACGCTTCATGTGAAGAACTGAAGTTAAGTCTGTGTTTGTAAGTTTGGAATAAATAAAGACATTCAAGTTTACTCCCGGTTTTGGACGCCTGGTCTATGCATGACAGTGTACTGTCAAAGACAAATTTCTATCTGTTCCAAAAATTCATCTCTTATGCATGCTATGTATAAGTTGTTTTTGGGGACTGAGAGCAAGAAAGAATATTTGTTTGGCTCTGTTTAAAAAATTCCATAGAGCATGTTAGTGATTTTAGCACAGTATTTCTAATAAGAATTTTTATTCTTCAAACAAATATACAATGGAACATTTGAATTATTGTGGGTTTAGAGTGTTTTTTTATTTTTTTATCACTTTACTCTATGGATGCACTGACTATCATCCAGGTGCTATCTATCTATGATGATAATGACTCTATCCTGCATTCGAATCAACACAAAAATCACTGCACAAACAAAATTGGTGAAATAAAGAGCGAAGTCCATATAGACAAACTGGAAAATATAAAGGAGCCTGTGTGAAGGAGTTTTTCCTGTACTAGTGTCCTCAGCAGCTTAGGAACAACACTGTGGAAATGCACATGGCCCAGAGAGACATATCAAGCCAGCAGATCTCGTCCCTGTCCTTGTTGACCTGCGTGTTGTCCTCAGATAACACATAACACCCAAGTGAGCCTGGAGATTAAGCCCTGTATATTTCTCACCCACTAGAAGATTAAACCAGCTGCTGTCTGTTTTGTAAACCATGACTTTGGGAAGGTTTTATGGCCTTGTTATCAAATGTATCCTAATGTATTTAATAGTCCTAGAATATGGTGTTCGTATCTCATTGTTTTTGTAATACAAAGTGTAAATCAGACTCCTGCTTATGGGGAAAGAGTTCAATCTGATGGAGACGTATGACAAGAGAACAGCATTTACACAGTAATGTTTACCTATCAAGGAATTGGACTGTTGGAAGCTGTAAAGTTTTACAGTCAAACATCTTATATGATATACTGCATTTCATTTTATTTATGTACGCATTTCTTTATTCTATTATTTCTTCTGTAAACCACACAAGTAAACTGCTCATGTCTGTGCCTTGTTGTTTTGCCCAGTACCACATGTGTTCCTTTTGCACTAAATTTCTGGTTATTAGAGATATACTTCTTATACATCTTATACTTCTTATACATCTGTGTCTATAAATCCTGTAGTTACAGACAAGAACCATTCTTTTGAGCCCAGGACCTCTTTGTCAATGTCCTATCCCTGTGCATATTAACTTACATCGACACACAAACCCAGACTGACAGACATACAGTGCATTCAGAAGTATTCTGACCCTCTTAAGGTTTTTTTTTTTTGTAATTTTGTTATGTTGCAGCCTGATACTACAATTATTTAAATTTATATATTTTTTCATAAATCTACACCCATTACCCCATAATAACAATGTGAAAACTATTTCTAATGTGAGAGTTCTAGTAATGTCTGTAATTTTTTTTCTTAAAAAAAAACTTGTGATGAAACCAAGATTGAACTGTTTGAACTCAAATCTAAATGTTATGTCTGGAGGAAACCAAGCACTGCTCATCACTTGTCCAAAACCATCCCAAAAGTGAAGCATGATCGTGATACAGAGGTGGCAAAAGTACACACATCCTTTACTTAAGTAGAAGTACAGATACTCATGTTTTAAAATACTTGGGTAAAAGTTGAAGTACTAATTAAACTTTTTTTTACTTAAGTGAAAGTAAAGAAGTTTTGGCTCTGACATGTACTTAAGTAAAAAGTAGTTATTACTTCGACCTGTTTTAGCTGTTAACTGGACCTCACATCATAGATAGATAGATAGATAGATAGATAGATAGATAGATAGATAGATAGATAGATAGATAGATAGATAGATAGATAGATAGATGGATGTGATAACCTAGTGGGTTAATGTCAGTATCCCCACAAGTATGAGTTTGAGAGTTTGATTCCTGGTTGCTGTGTTGGTAAATAAAACTTCTGGACCTTGTCCCCTCTGAAAACATTTCAATTCTGTCCTTTCTCTGTTGGATTAATTTATTGATTTCCTGGTCTTTAATGAAAGATAACTCCACCAAAAAAAAGGCACTTCTATGGTAGCTCAGTGGGTTTAGGCTTGTGCCTGAACATGGTCCTTAATATAGTTCATGCTGGTGATAAGGTTTCAAAACCAGTCCTACATGCCTTCTTTCTTACTGCGCTGGCATGAAACAAAGTATGATCCCTCCAAAAAGCACACGCTTTTCAGCAGTGGTCGCTCAGTGGTTTAAGGCTTGTGCCTCATCTAAACATGCTTCCCAGTCTGATCTCTTCCATGGTTCAATGGGTTAAGGCAGGTGCCTCACTGATGGTGAGGATCAGGGTTTGAATCCTGCTTTCTGCCTGCTAGTTGCAATGTAGGTTATGTTCCTGCTTCCTAAATCTTTCTTTAGCTTTATATTCTTGTGTTGATGGTTTAAAGGTAGATAGACCTGCTCTAAACAACCTTCCTGGCCTGTGTTCCCTGATGGTTCAGTGGGTTAAATCAGGTTTCTTACTTTTGGTGGGGTTCAGGGTTCGAATCCTGCTTACTGTCTGCCAGTCACGATCAGGATTCACTTCCTACATCTTTCTTTAGCGATATATTTTTGTTTTTAATGGGTTGAAAAGAAAGATAGACCTGCTCTAAATAAGCTTCCTAGCCTGTCCTCACCAATGGTTCAATGGGTTAAGGTTGGTATCTCGCTGGTGGAGGGGATCATGGTTCGAATCCTGCTTTCTTCCTGTTATTTAGAATGAGTTCAACTTGTGCTACTTACATCTGTATTCGCTTCCTACATCTTTCTTTACCATAAAATTTTTGTGTTGATGGTTTGAAAAGAATGATAGACCTGCTCTAATCAAGCTTCCCATCCTGTTTTTTTCTGATGGCTTAGTGGGTTAAGGCTGGTACTTTGCTAATGTTGGTGGTCAGGGTTCAAACCTGGCTTTCTGTCTGCTAGTCATGAGGTAGGTTAAATTCCTGATTCCTACATCTTCATATTCTTGTTTCGATGGGTTAAAAAGAAAGATAGACCTGCTCTAAACAAGCTTCCCAGCTTGTCCTTCCTGATAGTTCAGTAGGTTAATACTGGTGCCTTGCTAATGGCGTGAATCAGTGTTCGAATCCTGCTTTGTCCCTGCTAGTCACGTCATGGGTTTGCGTCTTATGTCGGTCTTTAGCATTATATTCTTGCGTTGATGGTTTGAAAGAAAAGATAGACCTGCTCTAAACAATCGCCGTAGCCGGTCCTTCCTGATGGTTCAGTGGGTTAAGACTGGTATTTCGCTGTTGGTGGGGTTCAGGGTTCGAATCCTGCTTTCTGTGTTTCTGTCTGGTCTGAATTTCTTGCTTTGAAGCCTGAAACAAATGATAAACCCCCCAAAAAAAGAAGGTGTGTTGTGGGACTTGATGGCTTTGTGATAAAAGCCTTGCCTCTGAGCTCAGAGGTTGCTGGTTCGAATCTGGCTTGTCCCCACACTGGGTAAGCTGTGTGGAAAGTAGTGTCTGGTGAGCAATGAGGAGTTGACCCTAAACAAAGGCTGTGAATACTGGCTGCTTCACAGCCTCAGAAAAAGTGAGGGTGATAGGTTTTTGGCAGAATTTTTCCTATATATGCAAAACTAAGTCGATACTTTTTTGAACGTTTTTGCTTCATAACCCCCTGTTTTCAGCTACTCAGACACCGGGGGGCAGATGCCCGGATATTGCCCCCCCTGCTTCAGGTACGCCCTCCGAAACCACAGCCAACCTTCCACGCAGCCATTTCTGACACCTTCCTTACTACAGCCACCGGAACCTTCCACACTCTTAACTTTGAGCCCTGGCCGGGGTTTGAACCGGCAACCTCTCAACCCAGAGGTAAAGCTCTTCCAATTGAGCCACAGGAGTCTCTGCAAGAACCTGATTTTTAGGACCTTTTTTTGGTTCTTTTTAAAAACTTTTAAACAATTTAAAGGAAAGCTAAGGGGTAGGAATCGAACCGGGTGACTCAGATAGCAGCGACCACTTCACTGACCATTACACCAACACAGGAGAGGCAAACAAGCCTTTGCTTATTGGACTCTTGGCTTTTCTATAGTTAGGAGACCAGTGTTTTCTCTTAGATCATGATGGTAGAGGGTCAAAACTTCTCCTTCCTGTACATTCCCTCAGTAACTTGAAGTCTATGAGAAGTGACTCAGGTACAAGAACCACATCTCCAACACCTGCACCACTGATATACCATGATTTACCAGCAACCAATTTTAATGATCTTTCATTGTTCTGTTTTTAAAAACTTCTTATAATGTTCAATATGAAACTAGAGGTAAGAATCGAACCAGGGAAGTCTTTCATCATAGATCACTAATGGCATTACTTCAAAACTCAAAACTTTGTTAGACATGTAAATAAGCAGAAAGGACAGAGACAAAGACAAAGAGACACAGACACAGCTTTAGAAAGAGTGAGAAACAAATAGAGAGACAGCAAGAGAGAGACATATACAGTGAGACAGAGACATTTACTAAAAGAGACACAGAGACAATTAGATAGAGAAAATAGAGAGACAAAGATAGCGAGATATAGCCACTTCCTGTTGGAAGTGTTTATCCCGAGCGACTCTTAATGATCTCATTTACTAAATGAGCAGTAGTGAGTTAAGGGCTTGCTCAGGTGCCCAAAACTGGCAGCTTGAAGGTGTTAAACATGTATCATATGTACAGCATGTGATTAAATATAAAGGCTATATCAGTGCAGAGACGTGTGGACATCTAGATACTTAGAGCCATTGCTATGTTTCCACACGGACAGTTAATGAGGTGATACCGGAGAAAATGCACCTCTTCAAGTCAAGTCAGGAAGCGTATATATATATATATATATATATATAAAAAATTATAGACTTTTTACAGATTTAAATGATGAATTGTTTTTATCTGTACGATCAATAAAGAGAGTAATTTAAGTTTGTGTCGCCATTATGAGGGAAAAACCCACAAAACGCCACCCAGAGGGTAAATTGTGAGAATCCTGGCGGATTTTGTTTGATTTGAGGCTCAGAAATAAAACAAAAGTTTACTGATTAAAAATATTTTTATCTAAAGTTAATTTATTTATTTTATATCTAAGTAAAGAAAGGAAAACATTTCGTGCCGTTTAAAATGTTTTAATTTTGACAGCCATATATATATATATATATATATATATATATATATATATATATATATATATATATATTAATACAAAACTAATTAAAAATGTTGTTACCTAATGAATGTGTCCAGGCTGAAGATCCACATATATAACACAAGCAGAGAAAAGATGATGATGATGATGATGATCAGGAATGTGTCTGTTCTCAGTCATGTTTACATCACTGACTCCCTCTGTCTCATCCACATTAACCCCAAACTTCTTACTGCCTTCTGTGGTGAGTGAGAGTCCATACTTTATACACCAGTGGATTGAACGTGCAATGACAGGAAATTGGTTGTTCGGCTGAAATCGGCAAGCAGTGAAAATAAAAAAATAATATTTTACCAAATCAATGGTTCAAAACTAAAGTAACGAGTCTGTTTTGAAAATGTAAGAAGTAAAAAGTACAGATATTTGTGTAAAAATGTAATGAGTAAAAGTAAAAAGTTGTCTGAAAAATAAATAGTGGAGTAAAGTACTGATACCGGAAAAATCTACTTAAGTACAGTAACGAAGTATTTGTACTTCGTTACTTCCCACCTCTGTCGTGATAGCATAATGTTGTGGGGGGACTTGGCAACTGGTCAGGTTGAGGGAAAGCTGAATGGAGTAAAGTACAGAGATATCCTTAATGAAAACATGTTGCACAGCACTCAGGAGCTCAGTCTGGGTGGAAGGTTCACCTGACAACAACCCTAAGCCTACAGCCAAGACAACACAGGAGTGTCTTAGGTACAACTCTGTGAATGACTTAGAGTGGCCCAGTCAGAACCCTACTGAACATCTCTAGAGAGACCTGAAAGTGGCTTCACCGATGGTTGCCATCCAACCTAACCAAGCTTGAGGAGATGCCTATGAAGAATGGCAAAATTCCCCAATCCAGAGGTGCAAGCTTGTTGCGCCATACCCAAAAAGATTCAAAGCTGTAATTGCTGCCAAAGGTGCTTCAACTAAGTATTGAGTAAAGCATCAGAATACTTATGTGCATGTGATATTTCTGTTTTTTAATAGTTAAAATTCTGTGAATTCTGTCTTCGCTTTCATTATTGGGTGCTGAGTGTAGATTACTGAGATAAAAATCTATTTGAACGATTGTATTGTGACTTTCTGAATGCACTATATTTTGCAGTCTCGCCACATTACCGGGTCTATGAAGAGTCTCTATAACTAGTTTGTGACTAATTGCTGTATGTCTGGCTATTTGTCTGCCTCATTTTCGGACAATTGCCTAGTCTTATTGTTTGCCTTTTGTAACTATGTTAACAATATATAAAATCCTGCACTAGGATCCATCTGTCTGCTTCTGAAAATGTATGATGCTATGATCATGGCACACTGAGTTTGAGGATCTTCTACAATTTCTCTCTGGAGATTCTCTTAAGCTATGTCAGATTGGATAGGGAGCAAGTCCGTGAATTAGATTCATAACTGTAATGACAAACGTGTCCTATACCCTTGAGGTGTTAATTATGTGTTAATAAATTAGGGAAAAAAGGAAACTATCTGAAAACTTTCTGACGCCACTGTATATCTGAAGTTTTTTGCTTTCTCTCCCACTGCGTATCCTCAATTCTATTTGCCAGGTTACCTGTAGATCCATAAGGCCTCCATCCTCCTACTTCCCGGGGCGCTGTCAAAAAAAGCCGGCTTTACCATCACTCTCTTCCAGATGATTAACGATGCCACTGCCTGCTTACACCGTGATCCGAGTGTGTGTGGGGAACTGCTCTGGAGTGTGCGAGGGTGAGTCTCAGCTACCTCGCTTTCCCAGAGAGAGACTGGAGATCATTCAGCACTCCTAAGCACGCGCTCAATAATTCTTGGCCAACAAATTCTACCCATCATTACTCCACCATGTTCAATGTCAGCTTTTTCTCTTCACAGTTTTCATCAGGTTGACCTTTTTCTGCTCCATCTAATGTGAAAAAAAATGTGTGTGAGTGATCCATTTCTCTGAGCCATATAGCACTTAAAAGGGATTTGAAAAGGCTTTTAGACTCAATGTGTTTAAAATAAGAAAGCTATTACTATAATAATGTATCGGTCCTGGAGAACTCATCAGAATCGCATTTTTGTGCCTATAACTTTTTGACTATAACCAGTCAGTCTACCTAATGATGGCCAGCTATGTTGGATTTTTTTACAAAGTAAATGCCACTTTAATTTTTATGCTATACTGTTGATAGCTATGTGCCTCAATGAAACGAAACTGGTCAGTTTGTAATTAGATACCAGCCAATAAAAATGTCACAATGAACTGTCTCTGTTTAATGACCAGAATTAAAATGCTACTTTACTTGCGATTGAGATACAATAGTATTGGGACACCTGACTTTTTTTTCCAGACATTTGTGGTTGATTAACGAGCTTTTATCATAAAGTTGGAGGCACACAATTGAATAAAATGTCATTAATACAGTAGCATTACATTTTCCTTGGAGAGGAACTAGGAGACCTAAAACTATTTTAGTTTGACAATGCCCCTGTGCAAAAAGCCAGCACTATGAAGATTTGCTTTAAATGGGTTGAATTTGCTTGAGCTATGAACCATGGCATCCAGCCCCAATGGGGCTGAAAGAGTAAGGGAGAACCAGAGGGGACAGTGCGACGTCTCTTGAGACACGAACAGCTTCCCCTGTGCTTTGCCAAATCTCTCCCAAATCTGCTCCACCATGAGAGGATGGAGCCGCCATTCCCCGGGTCTCAACCCCTCCGTCAACAGGGTGTCTGCTGCTTCATTCAATCGACCCGGGATGTAAGCTGCTCTCACTAAGAGTAGCTTCCCCTGGGCCCACAGGAGGATCTGGTGCACCAGCCTGTACAGGGGGTGCAAGCACAGACCTCCTTGATGGTTGATGTAAGAAACCACTGAGGTGTTGTCTGTTCGGATCAGCACGTAGTGATCTCTGATGTCCGTGAGAAAATGCTTCAACGCTAGAAGCACAGCCAGCATTTCTAGGCAATTGATGAGTAGATGAGGCCCTTCCCATAGACGTTGGGCGAAGTGACCACTCGTGACTGCTTCCCACCCCATGAGGGATGCATCTGTCGTAAGCGTTATGTAACAACTATGAACTTCCAACACGGGGCCGTGAGACAGAAACCCAAACATCTCCAAACATCTAAGGCATCGCCATTCAGCTGAAACCCCAAAACCTTCATGTGAGTGAAAACGACATCTCAATGCCGGACAGCTAACTACTCTGATCGAGCTAATATTCAAGTCTCATGGAGACCAGAGCCGCATAGACACATTTTCTGAAGGTCAAGTCAAGAGTTAATCAAGACTCTTGACTTGACCTTCATAAGGTGCAGGGTTAGAGGCAAGGCCAAACGGAAGAACCTGAACTTCCTGTGAGAAGGAGGGATGGACACATGAAAGTACACTTCCTTTAAAAAACAGTTCTCAGATCTGATTTGAGACATGACTGTTTGAGGGTCAGCTTCCTGAACCTAAGTCTTATGAGTGAGCGGTTCAGCTGACGTAGATCCAAAATAGGAGGCAACCCACCGTCCTTTCTGGGAAATATGAAGTACCGGCTGTAGAACCCGAATTGTCACTCTGAAGGAAGGACCACCTCAATGGCCTCCTTCTTCAGGAGAGTGTTTACTTCTCATTCCATGAGCAGAGCCTGCTCGGTTCCCACCAGAGTGGAATAAACCCTGTCAAAACAGGGCGGATGAGACTCAAAATGAATTGGGTAGCCTCGCTTTACAGTGGCCGGACCCACTGAGACACGTCTGGCAGAGCTTTCCAGGCTGCCAGGAAGTCTCTTAGGGGTATCTGTCTCTCGAAGTTGACCTTTGGTCAACAGTGCCTCCTCGGGGAGTGCTGCTCAGGAGCGGAGCAATGGCATTGACATGCAGCCGGCTCTCTCGAGACCCGACATCCGCTCCCAGGAATATTTTACATTTTTTATTTTAATTTTTTTCTGATGAACAATTTACAGACAATTCAACACATACACACAGAGTGCTTTGTGAACAAACAGAAGCTGGGGCTCGCCTCACTCCATGTGTGTTTTATACTTCCTTGACGTCACCCCGCCAGTGACAGCCAGCGTCCAATTTTTGACTGATTAGACACATTATTTCAGAGCATTTTTCAGGCACCTTTCCCAAAGCGTTTACATTGTTCATAGTTGATGTTACCCTCTTGCTGGTTCTGCTCACTGGTTCTTCCTCATACCATCTTTTTTTGCCACAGTCAACTTTATAGAGACTAATTGATGAAGCTAAAATGTATATTTAAAATCTATTTATTTCTGTAAAGCTGCTTTAGTAAAATCTCAATTGTTAAAAGTGCTATACAAGTAAAATAGAATAGAATTGAATTGAATTTGATAATGGTGGGATGTTGGTCACTAATGTGGTCAACAACTGACAGACATAAAATTGTTTCCCCTTGGAATTTTTTCTGATGGTGTTCTATGTAGTCTCTTTTTTCTCTTTTTTATTATTATTATTTTATTTTGTTTTTTCTTTCTATTATCAGCAACCCATGCTGCAAATTTGGCAAACCTCGCATTTCTTGTGGCTTTCTTATGAAAGAAGCAGATGGATCTTTTGTAGACACAGCAAGTCAGCTTTTTTAATACAATAATAGTAATTATGTGGCTTGCTTTCATCCTAGAAAGAAATGTAACAGATGAGATGGCAGTGAGTCATGAATTTGGGTGTAGCATCAGGTTATTCTTTTCTCTGTGTGCTTTTTGGATGATTATCAGCAGTCACGTATAAAGGTCACAACACTGGCCGCATGTGACTCTTGGCATTGGACAGGGACGCCAAATTTGCTGTGAGCTGAAAGGCATCCAAAGCCCTGCCAAAAGCATTTATTCCTAGATGTGCAATGATCACACTGTGGCTGGTCATTCTGGCAGGTTTTAAATAGATTAGCTCAGGCGACAATCCAATCAGCAAACAAACAACAATAGTAAAAACACAAAATTGGCAAGACATCTGTCAGTAGACTTCTTCAATCGGTTCACGAGCCTGTTCATAACTAGCCTGCTTAACTCACAGGGTAAAAATTGGGAAATGTTTAGGCCAGAGAAACCTTTTCTATCTCATTGTTTTAACAGATTTATCAGATCGATAGTAAACTTCAGTTAAACTACAGCAATGTGAGAATTGAGGCACGTTTTAGATCTGAATAAACTTTGGCAGGATTGTTGCGAAATGCATGTACTTTTAATTGGCAGGCATTAAAATGTTAATCTAATATTAGCTCCTTTGTTTTTATAATAATTTTTTAATCGAGATATGAAAAGGTTAGATTCTCTTACAATATAGACTGTAGTTGATTTGCAACCATCACACTGGCATTTTATTAGTGCAGCATGTGTGGAATGTGAATTAAGATGTCAGATGTTTCTCAGTAATACCTCTTATTTCCTACCAGGCATACACACACGCACACACACACACACACACACACACACACACACACACACACACACTCAGCCTTACACACATGTATACAGCATTTGGTTTGGCTGTATTTAATTTGATACACAAGGTTTCTCATTATTCATTTCTCCAGTTACATTGTTCTGGATCCAAACATGAGGTACACCAATTAAACTGTAACAAGTAAGCAGTGCCTTTAGGAAACCTCTGTGTATAAATCAGCAGTGTAATGGTTAGAAGCCGGAGGCAAGGCAGATTCAAATGACAAAAAGGGGAGAATTGTGGCAGAGATGATTATTTATAAACCATTTAATAGATTCCTGTAATTGAAAGTGTAAAAAGTTCAGCCGTCTGGAAATGCGAGCAGCACAGAGACAGATCCAGAACGGCAGGAACGCAGGAAAGACCGATGCTTGTCATTCGCTTGGAAAAAACAAAACAAAACAAGATTTACAGCTGAGGAATAACAAGAACGAGTGCTACAGAAATCCATGCCACATTTAAATGAAATCATTAGGTGCAAATGGAAAAGTTATTTATATTTCCTTTGTGATAATAATAAGATAATCCAAAATAAATCGATAAACCTTTTTATTTAAGGAGGGAAATGTGACAGGCCATTCTGCTGTAAGAAAATTATAAGTGATAGAGTGGTGTGATCTGGATTGAAGTAAAGTGAAGGGCTTTATTGCTTTGATAACACAGCAATTTTCCAACATTTAAACTGTATAAACTAAAATGATTCAGTATTATTCAGGTCAAAAAAATGTAATGCAGATGACGCAGATGATGTAAGAATATCTTACATAATTATAATATTACTACAACCCGAATTCCGGAAATGTTGGGACGTTTTAAAAATTTGAATAAAATGAAAACTAAAAGACTTTTTTTTAATCACATGAGCCAATATTCTTCTATTCTATTTCAGGGAAAGCCTTGTGTATTTCAGCAGGACAATGCAAAACCCCATACTGCAGCTATTACAACAGCATGGCTTCATTGTAGAAGAGTCCGGATGCTGAATTGGCCTGCCTGCAATCCAGATCTTTCACCAATAGAGAACATTTGGCGCCTCATTTAACGAAAAATATGCCAAAGAACTCTTCAGCAGCTGGAAACCTATATCAGGCAAGAATAGGGCCAAATTCCAACAGCAAATCTCCAGAAACTCATAACTTCAATGCCCAGATGCAGTTTAAACATTTATGTTTTCTATGTTCTATTGTAAATAAAATATTGGCTCATGTTATTTTAAAAATCTTTTAGTTTTCATTTTATTCAAATTTAAAAAACGTCTCAACATTATCAGAATTCCAGTTGTACTACTACTACTACTACTACTACTACTAATAATAATAATAATAATAATAATAATAATAATAATAATAATAAAACATGAATTGGTCTACACAAAGTAAAAAAAAAAGCAATTGAACTGAACACCCTGTAATGTCCATATGCTGTTCTATTTAACCTCCATTCTCCTAGTGATGGATGATGTTCCACTAGATTTTGGAGTGTGCTTGTGGGGATTTGTGCTTATTCAGCCACAAGGATGTTAGTAAAGTCAGGTACTGATGTAGGGTGAGGAGCCCTGGGGTTCAGTGTTCCAATTAATCCCAAAAGTGTTCAGAGCTCTATTGCAGGCCACTCAAGATCTTTTACCTGAACACAGGTTTGGGTTTTGAAGTGCAAGTAAAAATTGAATGCTACTGCATCCAAAGACATCTTATGCAATGGGATGCTTAACATTTGTTTATATGCTGTATTTTTTGAGCAGAAATCAGGAATTGGAAGTGAGTTTCTAAAACTAAACCTTATGCATTAACAAAACAATGGCTTTCAGTACATTCCATGTATGATTCACTTACAATTATGGGCACATGGGTGATAGTGGGTTAAAGATATGGACAGAACTATGTATAATATTTTCTGGATGCTTACTTAAAGAATGTCATTCTTTTTAAAACACATTTTTGCGTCTACACAAAGTTGATAGAAGACGGAAATCAATGCAGACTTTCCTGTACAACTTGAAAACAGGCTAAGTGACATTCTTATGCAAATGTACAGCACCCTAAACTCCTCCTCATTCCCGGACTAGTTTGTAGTTAGTGTCATTGTTATTACTGAAGTGAAGACATAGTTTCGGGTTTACAGATTTTGGAAAACTTTTGAAAATGGCAGAATCAACTTTAAAGAAAAATGGGCATCTCGAATGCAGCACTCAAGAAAGGTTTACATATTTCAAGAAAGAGGAATTTGAAGTAGATTGGGAGAAGGTGTCTGAAGGGAAGTTCAGTCGTGTGTACAAAGTCAAGCTCAAGCTGTGGCGGGAAAAATGTGCCATTAAGACTTTCATCACTGCCAGCGATTACAGGTATGGCTATCTGGTTGGTAAAATTACACTGAAAACTTCAAATGATTTGCATTAAGTTAAACTCAGTTCAGTTCAATGTTTATGGCTGATTTAATGCCTGTCATTGACACAACACAGTTTTACAGATATCTGGAGGTCTGTTTATGTTTACGTTATGTCTTTACATCGTGATTTGAAATTTTGTTTCCAGATTTACAAGTCTCCACTCCTGCTTGTATATGGATCACATAATATCACACGATCCTTTTCTCCTAGGAATGTTTTGCAGGCTTTCAAATTAGGGAGCATTCAATTTAAATACTTGATGAGTATTTATGGGCTGTACAAGGACTATTCCGCAGTGGTGATGGAGTACATGAGTAGAGGATCCCTGGATAATCTTCTAACAACTCATACACTTACATGGCCAAAGAAGTTTCAGATGATCCATGAGATTGCCATTGGCATGAACTTCCTGCACACCATGAAGCCACCTCTTCTCCATCTGAACTTAAAGTTATCCAACATTCTTCTCGATGCTCATCTTCATGTTAAGGTACATAATCATAATCAGTAGTGTTGGTGAAACCTTAAATTACAAAATGTTGTATATGTTTTCTGTAACAGCTTGGCTTACATAGAAGTGCCACCTGCAAGGTTTATATTAACATTGTAATAATCTATGCTATATTATACATTGTCTGGAAGCTCAATTCTGATTGGTTCAGAGGTGTGTGTTCAAACCGCTAGTTCTGGTCAGCCTATATCAATATTAACATACAATCACAGTCACATATGTACATAGTGAAGCAGATATTGGGAACATTTCCTAATTTACTTACTAATCCAAATGGATCATTACTGTAATTTAATGCGTGTAATTTAACCTACATGGTGAATTGGGTGATAGTGATTAATAGACCTAAATACAAGATTAATAAGACAAATCAAAAACGTTATGGTTAGATTGAGAAATGTACCAAACAAAAATGGCATCTTTCTCTTTCTTACTCACTCTGATAAATATATATATTTATTTATTAAAACTATCATATTTCAACAATTCTTGTAAATGACCATGGTATAAGTAGAATAATCCATGGCTATGTGTGTTCCATCATTGTAACGCATTCAATGGACACAACTATGCTCTGTTTTGCACCAGTCATTTAGCCTTTCATCTAGTAATAATGTACACAGACTTCTATGCAAGAACAGCTTAAAAATGAGTAATTATCGATATGGTGATTAAGTGTGTCTGAACAAGTTTATTTATACCTTTGTAAGGAATCTTCAGTGCCAGTTTCTTGTAACAGTCAGAGGTTAAGCACAAACTTACAGTTTGTCTTGAGGACAAAGGAGCTTGCAGTGGTAGCACACCAAGTTAAATTTAATATATAAAAAAAGAAACTAATGAGGGGAAAACTCTGCTTATAGTAGCTGCTAGAATGCACATGGTTGTTATAGTGAGAATTGTTGTTTATTAATGAAATAAAATGCAATTGTCTACAATCTCTAGAAAGGAATATTCACTTGAAGGTGGCATAACATCTCCCAGTCATTGATGAGTTGACTGTTTGATTTATTTTTTCCTAGCATATATTTCATTTGATATTTATAAATTTCACAGAATTCTATTAAATCCAATTCACTAGAAGAGTGAGACTAGATCAGACTTCAGCAGCAAAACCTTTCCCGAAATTAATGTTTGTTAATTCTAATTTGTTTGTAGATTTCAGATTTCGGGATAATTCAATTCGACGACTCATTCGTTGAGCATTTGGTTGCAAGAGGAAACATTAGCTACGTCCCACCAGAGACCTTCAGCCAGAACCCTGAAGCTCCTACTTCCAAATATGATGTTTACAGGTAAGAATCCCAAAACCAGGCAGATTTTCTAATCACATTAACTCAGACAATGTGTGTGCCTTTGCTTTGCCTGATTAAGCACTCAATCTGCTATGCCTTAAAAACAGCTTCGCCATCATGATGTGGGAGATTCTGACGCAGAAGAGGCCGTACTGTGGTACATTTGAATCCTATTTTCAGATCTTAAAGCATTTGAGTATTAACCTTTTTTGTGCCACAGATCCCACTTTTTTTTTTTTGCTGTGTGATGCAGGAATGAATATGACTGAAATATTGATCAGGGTGACATCTGGCAAAAGGCCTAATGCGGAGAAGGTCCCAGATGACAAGCCTCCTGAGTGTGAAGAGATGATCAGCATAATGCAACAATGTTGGTGCCAGGATTCGAGTGAACGGCTTTCTTTTTCTGGTAAACTTTTTTTTATATATAATCCCATCCTTTTACATATATTTAAAAAATTGCCTACGTATAACACATACAATTTTCATTTATGGCATTTGGCGGACACTGTTACTAGAGCAACAAGTGTGTCTGGGATTTGAACTCTGGGCCCTCAGGTCCAAAGACCAATGCCATAACCACTTAGCTACCACCTCCTAGTTACAGCATACACCATTATCCAGAGCAACTTACAATAGTGTCATTTATGCACCTGAGTAATTGATGATTTAGAGTCTTGCTCAAGGGTCCAGCAGTGGCTGCTTGGTAGGGATTTGAACTCAACCATCCATTCAGAAGTCCAATGCCTTCACAACTGAGCTATAAATATGGTTTAAGCTGTGGCCTTAGCAAATGTGTAGTCTCTGAATGTATGTCAGGGTCAGCATTCTAGATCCTGCGGTCAGAGTTTTTGGCCAAGAATGGGCTTAAAATGTAAATTATAATGAGATAAGCGTAATTAAACATGCACATTACAGTAGCTTACTTGGACAATTCATGGCTAGGTGTGTGTTAGACTATTTGATTGCTCTCCATGGAGGCAACCATGCTCTATGAGCGAGGACACCAGTAAAATACTTTTTGGCCTTGACCTTCAGGAACATTCACCTAAGCCAAATAAAACACTTGGAGTAAAGCAATATGATTTGCAGTGTGCTTTTAAGCTGTTTGCGCTGTGCAACCCAGCAGGATGATATCTGTTTTTTTTCTTCAGAGACAGTGTGCATGACTGAAGCTCTAAGCGAGGCCCTGAAACTCCCAGACAGTATTCCAGGCGGGGAGATGAAGAAAAGGTCATGTAAATTTGAAAAGCCTCTGCCATCCTTGAATAGAGGAGTAAGTGATGTTTGACCATGAAGCACTCTGTCAGCAGAAAAATGAAATCTCAGCTTAAGCTTAAATCACTGCCACCTTCACACAAACTCCTTCCCTTGTGGCTGTCAGCCTAGACCTAATACAGAATTACCTAATAGGTGTATTTTTCAAACTTGTTTTTCCCCTTGTATCATGAAGAAAAATGTACTTTGCACCTTTGCTTTTCCAGGATTCAAGCGATACACCCGATGGACAACATCCAGGTTGGGTTTTTTTTTTTTTTCCCAAATATAACATTTTCTGTATTTTGAATATTCTCCATAGATTAAAACAATGTTTTGTATCCACCTTGCAAACAGAGAATGACGTTGTGTTTTACTTGAAACGCAAAGACTTTGAAACCTTTAAGAACGTCCTAAAGAAGGAGCACGTCTCAACAGTCTTCAAAAATGACAACTCGCTCCTTCACCATGCTGTCGCCAGCGGCAATGCTGAATCTGTGAGGCTGGTGTTAAATCACGGGGCATCTGTGAACTGCCAAAATGCTAATGGATACACGCCGCTTGTTGTTGCATTGCTGAAAAAGTTTCATGAGATCTGTGGCCTGCTTGTTGAATGTGGTGGTGACGTCAACCTCCCTGAACAGGACCTGTGGACGCCACTACATTTTGCGTCCCAGAATGGAGACGACCGGGCAGTGCGTCTCTTACTAGATGCCAAAGCGAGTGCCTGCGTAAAAGACAAAGATGGATGGACACCTCTTCACCTCGCAGCTCAAAATGGTCATGAGAATGTCGTGCGCCATCTTCTCTCACGCTTGAGCAATGTAGACGAACAAGAAGAACGATCCGGAAGGACGGCGCTCCACATGGCCTGCGAGTACGGTCATCTGAGCATAACTAAGATCTTACTTGTAAAAGGAGCCGATCCAAACAAGACGGATTACACTCAAGCCACCGCTCTGCACCTCGCAGCCGACCATGGCCAGTTTCGGGTAGCACGGTTACTAGTAACCAACAAAGCAGATGTAAAGTGCAAAAACAAACAGAGTTACACCGCTCTGCATTTTGCAGCCCTCCGAGGCTGCACAGGCATCTGCAGGCTCCTGCTGAGTCATGGTGAGGAAGCGAATGTCATGACATCACAGAAATGGACACCCATGCACCTGGCTGCGCTCAAGGGACACTCAGAGACTCTGTTGGTCCTGGAGGAGAACGGTGGCTCTGTGGACGCACAAGGTGAAAGAGGTTGGACGCCGCTACACCTCGCATGCCACCACCGACATGATGAAGTTGTCTCGGTGCTGATCAATGCCGGCGCCAACCCAAACATCTCTGAGGATGGAGGTTGGACGCCTCTGCACTTGGCGTGCCACAATAGTGGCTTTGCCAATGTGCTCTTGCTCATTGCTGGGCACGCCAACGTCAACGTGCAAAACGGCAGCAAGGACACGCCGCTGCATCTGGCTGTGCAGTCAAGCAGTGTTCCAGTTGTTAAAGCCCTGCTAATGAATAATGCGCATAAGGACATAGCCAACTCCAAAGGGTATACGGTATTAGATTTGGCTCAGAAAGGCAACAACGAGGAGATGGTGCAGTTACTAAAGCACTAAAAGACTTGGTGAGGCAACGTCTATGACTAGGACAGACATTTAGCTCCACACCTAACAACAACTATCAACAAGCAAAGACAAAGAAGGGCTGCATTGATCTTGACTATTGATTGCGTCGCTCTGCATATGATTTTCCTGTTAAAAATATTCCTATTGATTGGACTCAGGGGCATTTTTTTAATGCAATGAAAATGCCTTCCTCAGGTTATGAATAATTTTTAAGCATGCTTTCTCTAAACTGTAATTGTAAATAGTTCAATATAAGTTCAGAGCACTTTTTTGTCACAATTGCATGAACTACTATGTCAGGGAATCATTTACTACAAACACCTAGATTATCTCTACCTTTGGATAAAGATCATTCTTAACATTCCATTGCTTTAAAAGTATGTGCATAGCATAAATTTCACAACTGCTCCGACTGCATTCTTCTCTCTTCTACTTTTGGCTACAGTACGCCTTCAAATGTCAGCATTGTATTTTTTTTCTCTCATAATTTTAAGAAAGCACTGCTTGAATATGAGAACCTGAACTAATGAAAAATCTATCCATTCAAATTCCATTCAAGTAAAAATGAAGCAAACCGTGCCTAATAACAAGTCTAGGGACTTGTCGAAACATGCAGCAGATACACAATGACTCATAGTTTCACAGCAATCTTGCTGAATCATTTTTACATACAAGTTTTGTTTTTTTAAGCCGAAAAGCCTCCCTGAGCAATAATAATCATTTAATGAAAGAGCAAGCATCTATCATGCATGATATACAGCCTGCACTTTACTTTAAAGAGAAAAGAGATGCCAATATGAGAACCAAAGCAATAAACATGGGGAAGGTTATAAGATGAAGGTTTAAAGTATAACACATCACATTCAAAATACTTTAGCAAAACTAGCAATGCAATCAGTCATGGTGACATTTTAAAGACTAAGTGATTAGGAGTAGCACACGCTAATGATACAAACGATAAAAAGGGCATTTCATTAAAATGTACTTTTCTTAATTCTGAAGATAAACCGAAGGCCATAGCTTTGGAATTTAAAACCTTAAACATTTAGAATGCAATGTTACACAGTTATATGACCTTGACACAATGCCGTCTGTCTCTGAGAAACTTCAAAACGTTGCTATGCACTCCATAGAAACCTGTTTGAGGTCAAACGGATGAAGGAGCTGGTTTTACTGTTCTCGAAGGCAACCGAGTGTCAGGTGACAAGACCGCTGTTATATAAGTGCAACATAATGCAAGTGACATAATAACATGATGGCCTAGAAAACATCTAAATAGGAGTGTAAATGAATTCACTATTGATGTTTTATTTATTTCTCTGTAACGAAAAGACCGTGTAAGATTTTGTCATTAAAACAAGCCTTTACAGCAAACATTTGCACGTTATTACACGTTCTGGGTGTATCAAAAGAGAAGAGCTAATGAATCAGCTGTATTGCACAATACACACATTATAATATAATAAGTGTCATCTTGATATTTTCCTACATACATATACACAGTATATTACAATTATTTAGAATAACTATATTGTGACGGTGTATCTCCTTAATTTCTTGAGTTTTCAGACTGAAACTGGCTTTAAAATCTTTAATAATAATAAACAACAAATCCTTAGCTTCCTGATGCTCACTGACAAATTTCCCCCAAAGGAGAACCAGAGATATTGATTGGGTCCAGACTGTTGGCTTTAGCAAGAGGCTTGTTTTATTATGCTTGTCAAATGCTAACTAGATGCCCTATTAAATCACAGCACCATCTAAAACCCCATTTCAGTGCCTTGTGCTCGTTTGTGCTTCAAATTTTATTTTTTTTATTTTGTTTGTGTAAAGCTAGTGGTTTGGTGCACTTTTTGTTCATAGTTCCACAGAATTAGTTTAGGCTGTCAATTATACCATTTTATTAATACTAAAATATCACTAATGCACTATATGGACAAAAGTATTGGGGCACTTTTGTGGTTCCTCCCCAAACTCTTACCACAAAGTTGAAGGCACCCAACTGTATAGGATTCATTAGTATTAGGGGAGGTATACGTTTTTATACTTTGGATCCGAAGGTCTTGAGTTTAAATTCCAGTCCCAACAAGATGCCACTCCTGGGCCCTTTAGCAGGGTTCCTAACCCCACAGCTGCTCAGTTTATCTCATGAACAAGATAAATGTAAGTTGCTTTGGATAAGGATGTCTGCCAAATGCTGTAAATGTAAGTCTTTCTTTTATTTGAACTAGGAGACCCAAATGACAATGCTCCTGTGCTCAAAGCCAGCCCAATAAAGATGTGATTTACATATTTCTGTGGAAGATGTTGAGTGGCCCGCTATAGAGCTCTGACCTCACCAGTATTCAACAAATGTGAGATGAACTAGAATGCTGACTGCACCACGGACCTCTTTACCCAACATCAGTACCTGACTTTACCAACACACTTGGAGTGAGTACACATCTTTACAAGCGCATTCTAAAATCTAGTGGAATATCTACCCAGAGTCGTCCACTTCTTTCAGCTTCTCTCTCAATACCCCCCGTTCCTCTACATCTGCCTCTTTCAAACCAACTACCTGCATGTCTTTCCTCACCACATCCATAAACCTCCTCCTTGGTCATTCTCTTTTCAGGAACATCTTCCCAGAGTAGTGGAAGTTATTATAACAACAAATGGGGACTAAATATGGAATGGGATGTTCAAGAACATACAAATCTTATAGTTAGGTGTCCACAAATGTGTGTTTATATAATGTTTTTTAGGCAATAACCATGTGCCTGCACATTGAGATGCTTCTGATTTGTTTTTGTTTTTTTAGAAAATTAATTATATTTAATGGTTTATTGTAGGAATGTGAAGGATGAACACCCAATTTTGTGTGTGTGTGTGTGTGTGTGTGTGTGTGTGTGCATGTTAATTGAATGCTTTCATATTTAGGCATACCTATTTCAATCAGTCCCCTATTTTATTCTATGAAATTGGAAAACCTGTTATAGGCTTTTAAGGTCTTTATTTTATATAAAAAAAAAAGAAAGATAATACATTCTAAAATATCACTTACATGGAGATTTTGCATATTGGTGAAGGAAAAGAGTGAAATGGTTTAAAAAAAAACATTTCATCTTGCACTTCCCATTGATCTCTCGCCAGAGGATATTAACCTCACAAATCTTCCCTTCTTCAAACAGCACGCCGCATTTTTGCTCCAAGAGAAGTTCAAATGAACTCCAGTGTTTCGAGACTTTCTAGTTATTTATGATTCCAGACCTGCGAGCAATGTAAAATGATGCTGGATGTGCCATGAATAAGCTTTAGGTGTCTGGGTTTTTTTTTTTTCCAATCCAACTAAGTGGAAAAATCTTTTCCATCATAATACAAAAGCACCCAATGAATCAATACTTATTCAGGAATTATAGACAGGCATGAATCACAGCTATCACCTCCAATGATTGTCCAGCCGACTAAATGTATTGCTTCTGGTTGTAATTTGTGACAGTACGGGCATTGCTAAATGAATAAGTGATGTGTCGCTTGTGCTGAGTGGAGTGTCAGGCACGGTCTGTCGGGAGTGCCTTTATTAACACATTAGAAAAACAAACACAGCACCTGCCCCAGGCTCAGCTGGTCCAGTGTAATTGTCTATATCTTGGGTGAGCCTCGTCTCACTGAGCATGTGATTATAGGACAGCACAATGAGAGCTTCCTTTACAAGCCTCTATTTCCACTCCTCATTCTTTCGTTAACAGCAAGCAGCATGCTTGTCCTGTATCAGGAATTCTATCGTTGATACATACTTTGTCCATTCATGCAGTAATTTGCAGTTATATAAACAACTAATCATGTGGCAGTGGCACAATGCATAGAATCTTGCAGATACGGGTCAAGAGCTTCTTTGACTTTAACCATGGAATTGTTTTTTGAGCATTTTAGAAACTTCTGGGATTTTTTATTTCACACAGCAGTCTCACTATTTAGGTTTGCAGTCTCTGTTTTGCCTCACCCTGTGTGCAGAGGGTCTGAGGTAACTGAAATAATCACTCTTTACAGCCGTGATGTGCAGAAAAGCATCTCAACATGAACAAAACATTGACCTTTAAGGTGGATGGGCTACAACAGCAAAAAACTAAAATAAGGTTCTAAAAAAAAGATTCTACTCCTGTCATCCGAAACAGGAATCTGAAGTTGACCATTGGCCAAACTCAGTGAAATTGTACAGGGCTCTTTAACCTGTAACCAAAAGAAAAAGCATCCTATTAGCAGCAGGACTGTGAGCAGAAATTCCATATAGGTAAAAGAGGTTTAGAAGAGAACAAGTTCTGATTTAGGCTGACAGGAAGGCTTTAGTAAATCAAATACCACTCTGTAAATCCTAGAAAAAACATTTCAGAATGCCTGACAGGTAGATGGGTTCTTCTTCTGTCAGCCAAGAACAGAAATCTAAGTGTATAATGGGACCAACATAGGCATTTTCCCAGTTGGTGTCTGAAGATGCACTGATTTAATTAAGTGTATGTGTAATTCATTGCAGCATATGCATAAACAAATGTTTGGAGACATCTTCAGGGTGTTAGTAAAGTCAGGTATGGATGTAGGGTAAGGTGACCTGGGGTGCAGTTATCATTCCAATTGATCCCAAAGATATTCAATAGGGTTTTGGTCAGATTTGTATAGCAGGCCACTCAAAATTTTCCAGGCAACTCCAACCCATGTAAACCATATCTTCATTGAGCTAGCTTTGCGTACAGGCAAATTGTCATGCTGGAAAAGTTTTGAGTCAGCTAGTTGGGAAGTGAAGTAATAAGTAAATGCTACTGCATCCAAAGACCATCTATGCAATTGTGTGCCTTCAACTTTGTGTTAACAATTTGGGCTGGAAATGTCAGGTGTCTCAATTTTGCCCATATAGTGTAGCTATTAAAACAATTTGATCAAAGTGTATAGTTGATTGTGAGGATAGCTAGCAATACTTGCACCCTTACATTTTAGTAGATCTTCTCAATACTATAGGACAATACTATAGAAATAAAACTTGGATATATTTTAAAGTAGTCAATGTGCTGCTTGTACAGCAGTACAGATTTACTGTCCTCTAAAAATAACTCAACATACAGCCATTATTGTAAAAATAGCTGGCAACAAAAGTGAATGCACCCTAAGTGATAACAGCTGTACGTCGTGCAACCATGCAAAACCACATGTCCTATTCATCATGTTCATGTTTTTGTCTCCTTGACAGGGCTATTCAAATTTGTGTATCTTGTATTAGAGCCATTAAAATTAGTACAATTCTATCATACTGACCACTGAATATTTAACTTGGCACCTCATGGCAAAGAACTCTCTAAAAATTGTAATCATTGCTCTCCACAAAGATGGCCTAGGATATTAGAAGATCGGTACCACCCTGAAACTGAGCTACAGTACAATGGCCAGGGTAATACAGACGTTTTCCAAGACGGGTCCCACTCGGAACAGGTCTCGCAAGGGTCGGTCAAAGAACTTGCATCCTTGTGCTGTGTATCAGGAGCAGTAGCTGACTTTAAAAAACAGACGCATGAGTGCTGCAGCATTGCTTTAGAGGTTGCAGAAGCGGAATGTCTGCTTGTCAGTGCTCAGACCATACGGCACACACTGCAACAAGTCAAACCATGTCCTGTGGTCTAATGAGACCAAGATAAACTTGTTTAGCTCATGATCAGGGGCTGCATGAGTGCTGCTGGTTCTGAGGGGCTGTGGTTCATTGAGGGAAACATGGATTCAAACATGTACTGTGACATTCTGAAGCAGAACATAATGCCCTCCTTTTAAAAACTAGGCCGAATGGCAGTTTTCAAACATAATAACAACCCCAAACATATTGCCAAGATGACTACTGCCTTGCTGAGGAAGGTGAAGGTGAAGGTGAAGGAGATGGAGTGTTCAAGTGTGTTTTCAGACCTGAACCCTATTGAGCACCTGTGGGGCATCCTCAAGCGGAAGGTAGAGAAGCGTCCAGTAGCTCAGTGATTTCATTAAGGAGTGGAAGAGGATCCCAGCAACAACCTGTGCAGCTCTGGTAAATTCTGTGAAGGCAGTGCTAGATAACAATGGTGATCACACAACATATTGACACTTTGGACACAGTTTTAACATGTTCATTTAGGGTGTACTCACTTTTTTTGCTAGGTATTTTGATAATAATGGTTGTATGTTTTATTATTTAAAAACTATAGTAAATCTATACTGCTATATAAGTTGCACAGTGACTAAAATATATATAATATTCATTTCTATACTGTAGTATCTTCCCTTGAAACACTTTTTCTTATGCATTATAATGTTTTAGGATGCTTGGGTAGTAGTCAGGTTTTAAATAATATCAAAGCATTGTTATATTGTAAAATGTTATTTTTGTGTATAGCATGTTAAGGTGATATATGAGAACTGGAACAGCATATAATTGGACCTTATGGTATGGACCTTGTGGGATCAGTTAAACTGTGTTTTACCTCAAACCTCACTGAAAAACACCACAGTGTGAATCATTTTTAATGCACATGTGTGTTTATGCTTTACCTTTTCTTTGTTGTACCCACCTGGGATGTATCTTTTTTTTGTGCAAACCCTTTACAAAATCACTGAAGGCACGTACGTGTGATATACTTGTGGTAATTCAGGAAGCAGCTGCTTTGGAGATATCAGTGTGGAGCAGCATTCGTGCATTCCTATGATAAAGACTATCCTGTTTAAAATGCAGTGAAATACAGAGACCCTGTATAGCAGACTTACTGGGGTTAAGTTTGGATCTAGAATCACATCTTACTCTATACATAAAGGCAGTATTACTTTTCTGTTCAGAGGCTTAGCGTCTTTTGAAAAGGTGAAGAACTTGATTATCAGAAATAATGCTCCAATACACCTGGATCAGATACGGAAAATTACTGCTACAATAGCACTGCTGTATTTGTGTAATTGTTTCTGTGGTGATGCCTGCATTCCTAAAGTAAAAGCACTTAAAGCTTACTTGTTCTGTTGACTGGGTTTGTATAAGAGCCAAAATGTATTAGTTTTTCAAAACACTTACAAGTGACACTAAACCCAAATCAAGTAAAAAAGCTCTTGCAGAATCTTCAGAATTTTCCAAAAGTTTACAGAGAAATGTATATGATTTTGGGGGCATATTTTTTGAAGTAAAAAGTAAAATGAAAGAAAAATAAATGCAGGTTATGCAGAGCCTCAGGTAATGTTTAGATTAAACATCATAATAAAAAAAGGGTGATCTCTGTGACTTTAATTGTAGCAGAAGGGCTGGTTTACATACTTTAGAAATTGCTGAGCTCCTGCTAATTTTGCACAGCAGTTTCTCATTACTCTCTTTTGAGGTAGATTGGGATAGATTACAACATCGATCAATTTAAAATCAATTTATTTTTATTTGTGTAGCGCTTTTAACAATGGAGAGTGTCTCAAAGCAGCTTTACACAGATAATGTGTTAATAAAGAATGAATAAGGTTGTTTTTTATAAGTGCAAGTGTGTCCCCAATGAGCGAGCCGGTGGCGACTGTGGCAAGGAAAAACTAACTGAGATGGCATAAGGAATAAACCTTGAGAGGAACCAAACTCAAGAGAGAACCATCTCCAGCTGCACAGAGTGACCTCCAATTGAAGAGAACCTCATCCAGAGGCAGGCCGGAACAAAGTGCGCAGAACCGAGAAGAGGACAAGGGTAGTGGTCACTGGAAACTCAGGAGCATATTCACAACCCCAAATCAGAAAAAGTTGGGACAATATGGCAAACGCAAATAAAAAAAGAAAGTAGTGATTTCTAAATTTACTTTGATTTGTATTTCATTGCAGACAATATGAACACAAAATATTTCATGTTTTGTTTGGTCAACTTCATGTCATTTGTAAATTATACATCCTTTCCTGTCATTCAGACCTGCAACACATTCCAAAAAAAGTTGGGACAGGAGCAATTTAGGGGTAGTAATGAGGTAAATTGGTTAAATAATGATGTGTTTTGAAACAGGTGACGTCAACAGGTGATTGTTATTATGATTTGGTACAAAAGCAGCATTCAAGAAAGGTCTAGTCCTTTAGGAGCAAAGATGGGCCGAGGATCGCCAGTTTTGCCAACAAACACGTGAGAAAATTATTAAAATGTTTAAAAACAATGTTCCTTAAAGAAACATAGGAAGAGATTTGGATATTTTACCTTCAGCAGTGCATAACATAATTAAAAGATTCAAGAAATCTGGAGGAATTTCAGTGCGTAAAGGACAAGGGCGCAAGCCTAAGCTGAACAACTGTGATCTCCGATCCCTCAGGCGGCACTGCATCAAGAATCGTCATTCATCTTTAAGCGATATCACCACTTGGGTTCAGGACTACTTTAGCAAACCTTTGTCAAGTACCACAAATGCCAGTTAAAACTGTACTGTGCCAAAAGGAAGCCCTATGTTAACAGTGTCCAGAAGCGCCGTCGACTTCTCTTGGCTCGGAGGCATCTGTGTGATGGGATGGGATGAAGTGGCAGCTTGGTGGTGGTGGGATTTGAACCTGTGATCTTCTTATCCAAAGCCCAATGCCTTAACCACTGAGCTACCACCTCCCAGGTACTTGACTGGTCTGCCTGCAGTCCCGACCTGTCTCCAATAGAGAATGTGTGGCGCATTTTGAAGCATACCCCGTACTATTGCCCACCTTAAGACTTGTTTGCAGGAAGAATGGGACAAAATTACACCTGAAACATTTCATCACTTGGTGGCTTCAGTCCCTAAACATCTTTTAAGTGTTGTGAAAAAGAATGGCAACATTAAAAGTGGTAAAAAAAAAAAGTGGTAAAATGTGTTGCAGGTCTGAATGACAGGAAAGGATGTATATTTACAAATGACATGAAGTTGACCAAACAAAACATGAAATATTTTATGTTCATATTGTCTGCAATGAAATACAAGTCAAAGTAATTTTACAAATCACTACTTTCTTATTTTATTTGCGTTTTCAATACTGTCCCAACTTTTTCTGATTTTGGGTTGTAAATAGCCCGCAAGAGAGAGAGAGAGAAAGAGAGAGAGAGAGAGAGAGAGAGAGAGAGAGAGAGAGAGAGAGAGAGAGAGAGAGGAGGGGTGACAAGGAGAGCGATATGGGTTATTAAGTATCTTTATTGTTGTCTAAGTTATAAGTTATTGACACAGTGCATTTGGGGACTCCGGCAAGACTCGCTATAGCAGGATAACTAAAAACATGTGAGAGTGAGGGGATGACAGCATACAAATATCCTAGTTCACCTACCACTCTATATCCATGAGCCCTCCGAATCTGCTCCTTACTAACCTAAACCTACTGATCAAAAGCTTGACTAAACACATTTTTTTTCAGCCCCAAACACTAATTGGAAAGTTGTTCTATAACTGTGGGTCTTTTTTTTTTTTTTTTTTAAGGAAAGCTCTGCCCCCTGCTGTAGTCTACATTATTTGAGTTACCAAAAAATAGCCTTCACCTTTTGATCCAAGTTAATCTGGGGGATCATAATTTTACAGAATTTCACCCAGATACTGCGGCGCGAGACTTTTAAGTGCTTTATACGTCTTTTGTAGTAAATGCAAGATTTAATAGGGAGCCAGTGTAGACTAATTAAACAAGGGTGATGTGGTTATTTTTTTGTATCTGGTAAGGACTTGCTGCTGCATTCTGGACTAACTGAAGCAGCAGTGAGACAGTAAAGCATTACAGTCGTCTAATCTAGATGTAACAAAAGCATAAACTAGTTTTTCTGCATCTTGTAATGACATCATAGTTCTAATTTTTTCAATATTTCTGAGGTGAAAGAAGGTGGTCCTGGTAATGGTATAGACATGAGCCTCAAAGAAAAGACTAGAGCCAATAATCAAACCAAGGTCTTTTACTGCTGTATACACTGAGACGGAAAGACCATCCAGAGATGATACATAATCGGAAAGTTTACTTCTAGCTACATGTTAAGCAGAAGCAAGTTAACAAGCATCCACTGTCTAATGTCCTTTACACACTCCACAACATTGTTAAGCTCTCTCTCATCTGGTTTTGGTAAAACATACAACTGTATATCGGCAGCTTAGCAAGTGAAGCTAATACCATGTTTATGTATAACTTTCACACAGAGGCAAATATATAAAGAGAAAAGAATTGGGCCTAATACAGTTCCTTGCAGAACACCAAATATTTACATCTGAGAGTGTGGAGAACTCACCATTAACTGAAGCTCTTGACCTGTTTTGCATGATTCTATGCATTGTGCCACACAGGCCATGTCCACACTAATAAGTTTTTGTTTGAAAATTAATATTTTTTCTCTTTGTTTTGGCG
This sequence comes from Silurus meridionalis, assembly GCF_014805685.1. Lineage (NCBI taxonomy): Eukaryota > Metazoa > Chordata > Actinopteri > Siluriformes > Siluridae > Silurus > Silurus meridionalis. The sequence goes on along the minus strand of NC_060895.1, from coordinate 7,690,742 downwards.
TTCTGTCCACACTGAGACAGCATTTTTATTCAAAGGAAACATAGCTTTCAAAAAATCTTAACAAAGTGAATACATTTAAAAGGCCATTTTCATAATTCAAGCAAGCATTCGAGTGCAACGATGCATTTTTAGTCACTGTTGCGATGTTTCAAAGAGGCTAAAAGTAAATAAATTGCAGGCAGAAATTACAAAGATGGAAGTGTCCTACGTTTTGTACAAAGATGTTTTTAGATTTTTATCTATGTATGAAAAATGTATTCAAAATGTATCCAGATTAGTGTAGATGTAGCCTGCCACACTGACCAGATAAATGCAATAATACATAGATGTACAGGTGTCCCTATTAAAGTGGATGGTACAGTAAGTGCATGTGATATAACATCAACTGCTTTTTATCAAAAAAACATTTTAATACATGATGTGAAAGGACAAATAACTGTTTATCTGTCAACAATATGACATGACTTTAGGCCTCTGCACTTGCCACTATACATGCCTAAATTTCCTGGTTCAGCAACAACCAGTGTTTTGATATTATAAAGGGATTCAGCATCACTTTCAGCACTGCTTTTGGCACAACACCAACAATATTGTCATACAAACGCATTTGATCCTTTCCCATCTGTTACCCAGTGTGTGCCTGGATCAGTGTAATTTTCTGCCTCGCTGGCCTCCTTCAGATTCTTTCAGGAAAGTCTAAAGCTTTTAAAAGGTGTATAAGGAGAGGTGAAATCTTTCATTACATCCAAACTTTAATTTGCTTTCACGCTGAAGAGAGCGCTTTGCAGTGTCCGCAGGCCAAAGCAGTAAATTCAAACCTGTCCTTTTTATCAATCATGGCTCACTCTTTCCCCATTTTTCTAGCAGTTACACTTGGCCTCAACACCATTTTAATAAACCACTTGCCAATGATTTTGTAGTAAATCAAGTTAGACTCGCCTGTGCTTAAGACTTTGTAATACAGAATTAAATGTTAAGCAGGAAAAATTCAATCAGCAATTCTGCTGCCAAGACATGTAATCATATATAATAACTTCCACTGTTCTGGGAGGATGTTCCACTAGATTTTGGAGTGTGGTTGTGGAGTGCTAATTCAGGTACTGATGTAAGGTGAGGAGGCCTGGGGTGCAGTCCACTTTCCTACTTTCCTACTTCAATAGTGATGAGGTCAGGGCTCCACAGAAAGCCACTCAAAATCTTCCACTCAAACACAGGAAAACCATATTCATATCCTTCTTGGATTTGTGCACAGCAACACTGTCATCCTGGAACAAGTTTGGGTCTCCTAGTTCAAGTGAAGGAAAAAATATAATGCTGCCACCTTCAAAAACATCCTATACAATTGTTTGCTTCCAGCTTTTTGGGAACAGTTTTTGGAAAAAACTGTATATTGTTCCAATACTTTTGTCCATATATCTGGAAAAGTGACAAAATTCTTGTTTGTGGGTAATGATCATGCTTGGTATAAATGGGCTACAACAGCAGAAGAGTGCATTGGGTCCCAGGAATCTTCGATGGGTATACGCTTTCCAAAACTAGACCAGGCAATCTTTTTACTTTAAAGACTGTCATATTTACTTTTAGAAAATACTAGATAACCAGTTCCTGAAATATTTAACAGGGTGTCTCGTACAACCTTGCCACAAAGTCACTAGGATCACTGTTCGTCCACCACACATGATCCAAAATGCAGCTGGGTAACCTGCCTAAGTTCTCTCACACCACCCTACTGCTGTGCTCCCTCCACTGGTTTTCAGTAGCTGCATGCATCAGATTCAAATCACTGATGATTGCCTACAAAGTCAAAAATAGACCAGCACCCTTTTACCTCAAATCTCTTATTACTCCTCTTAGATCATCTAGCACTGGTCCCACCTGGCACAGAAGTGGTGGAATGGACTTCCCCTAGATGTCCGAACAGCTAAGTCACTTTTATTTACTATCTTTAAATGATGGGTAAAGACTCTTCAAGAAAACACTGAGACTAGCACTTTTTTCCCCTGATTGTTTTGTTTATAAGAAGAAAACAGTGCTATAATTCCTCTCAACAGTTTTAGACTGTTGATTTACTAATTAATGAAAGCACTTTTGTACGTCGCTCTGGATAAGAGCATCTGCTAAATGCCATAAATGTTAATGTTTTCGTTATTTGAATGTTAATGTGAATATCAACTTACTCTGGCTTACACAATATGAACAAATGTTTGTGGACACCTGACCAAAATATCTAATATGTGCCATTTTAACAATCCATTCCACATTTAGTTCCCAGTTGCTGTTATAATTTAACATACCACTTCTGGGAAACTCTTCTGGGAAGATTTTCCTCTAGATTTTGCAATGTTTTTGTGGAGATTTGTGCTCATTTAACCACAAAGGTGTTTATAACTATGATGTAGGATGAGGAGGCCTGGGGTGCAGTCAGTGATCCAATTCATCCCAATGGGGCTCAATAGGGATGAGGTCAGTGCTTTATAGTAGACCACTCAAAATCTTCTACTCCAACCCATGTAAACCATATCCTCTTGGTGCTGGCTTTGTGAACAGGGGAACTGTCATGCTGGAACAGGTTTGGGTCTCCTAGTTCAAGTGAAGGGAAATTTTTCGACATTCTACAGCCTCCAAAGACTTTCAATTCAATTGTTTGCCTCTGATTCAGGTTGAATCAGAGGCAATTTTGGTTGAATGACCAAGACTACAGTGTGTACCTAATAAAGTGGCTTGTGAGTGTATAATGTGTGTGGAACTCTGTTTCAGTTGCAGTGCGAATGTTGGACTTTTTATCCTTCATACAGTTTAAAGCTTTCGGCTGGTGTGTGCTAGTGTTGTAAGCAGGGCGCAGTGCCTCAGGTCCCTTGCCGTTTTACTCCACAGTTGGTTGCCATGAGGCTAATGACACTGTGGTATCCGAAGTGCACACATGCACATCAAGCTGCTTCATGGCATACTATTTAGAGTGTGCCCCAGGCATCAGTCTCACAGAGTAGAAAATATTGTGTCACGTAAAGCTACAAGGACAAAAAAAGATCACATTCAACAAGATACGTTACACATTACCTGATAAACAGTGTTGGGATCATCACCAGATGTTATTATACAACTCAATTCAAATTTTGTTTTGTTTTTTATTTTGTTTGTGGCATAAAATTTTGCAGTATATCATTTCCACTTCATTTACTGTCTTAAATCTTAAGGTCCTCAGTAAAACTAAAATCCTTTTATTTCAAATTTATCACTAAATTATAAATAAATAAGTGTAATAAATAGGTTTTATAAGGTTGTTTTTTAACCATATTCATTTATTAGATTTATACATTTGAATAATTGGTCATTTGTTGAAAACGATAAGTGTATCTGCTTTTGCCATAGTACAACATGTAAACATAACATGCTCGAAGCAGGCGTCTCACACTGAATGGAAGTTTTTTTAAAAAAAGCGTGAACAGCCAATTACAGTAGTTAATTAAAACAATCGCTTGCATCATAATTGCACAGTCATTTCATTGGCTCCAAGTGGTGCACTCTGAACACCAAATTTAGACAAACAGCTACAATTTGTAGTACCTTTATAATAAATTTGTAGTTCTTCTAATTTTTCGTTTACATGAAACTGAACTCCAACCAAATTGTACTGTGTCAAATTTTCTCATGGGATCAGTTTGACCCTTAAGTCCACATCGTCAATCATCGCGTTGCTATGATTGAATGCATCTCGATAGTGATAGCTCAGACCGATCGCACAGCCCTGCTGTGTACATCATAATGAATATTTGTTCTTGTGCGTGTTACATGTATGTCGTTTGTTGTGTGCTGAGCATCAACACTTGCATGATTAAAATGTTTTAAATATTACACCGCTGTTACTACCACTATGACGACTGCAATTTTATAATCTAAATGATGTTGAATTCATATTTTTTAATTAGTAAACAAAACTAATACTGTCATATTATACTAAAAGCTTATACACTTTGGTCACAATTGTCCAGGAATGTCTTTTTGTTGCATGAGATGACACTGGGAAAGTTCTTTGTTTTAATTAATACATACTTAGCTTCATATGTACATTCGCGTCATTCCCGGTAATCTCCTTCATTTCGAGTTTCACTCTGAAAACAGTCTTCAGGAATGAGCTATATGCAGGCAGCAATGTGGACGAGAGGTGTTTTTCATTGCTCAGGGACAAGTCAGAGTCTCAGCAGTGCAGGATCTTAATGAAAGCCTTGCGGAATTCGATATTGAAGGTGGTGTAAATGATGGGGTTCACGGCGCTGTTGACGTAGCCAAGCCAGGTGAAAGCTGTGTAGAGTTCTGCTGGGACGTTACAGTAAGTGTTCACTATGTGTGTGATGAAGAACGGCAGCCAGCATATAATAAATACACCTAAAAAACAGGAGAAGAAACAAATGAAGTCACTTCATTTAGAACTTATCAGATTAGAAGCCTTCAATGTGATGCGATTTCTACATTTTTCTGTAAAACCTTTCAGAAACATCTATACACAGAAAACATATTCTGACACCGACAAAGTTATTTAAGGTGTTTTGAACTGTGTTTCACAGTATATTGAATTGCAGACTGTCATTTGGGGAAAAATGTTTATTAAGCTATTCTATGGAAAGCTGCATGTTTTTTCTTGCATTATTTTATTAAGAATTAGGCAGATAAAAAAAAAAATCTCAAGTTGTAGCATTTACTTTTGTTGTGTGTGGCTGTTACAGTAACTCTCTATATAAAGTCCAATAAGCTGTCAGTGAAGAAAGTTATAATTCAGCAAACAAACATTATGAAATCAAGTATTGCTACATGCTGAGCTCAGGAACAACAAAAGGTCAAGAAAGCCATATAAAACATCTATGGTAGATAATAGGAATTATTATTCTTAGAAAAGTAAGAAGAATCCTTGACAACAGTTTAGCCAGAAGAACATTCTCCAGTGCAGTGGTCCCCAATCAGTGGGCCGCAGACCGGCACCGGTCCGTGGGTTAATTGGTACCGGGCCGCACAGAAAGAATACATAACTTACATTTAGTCCTATTAACTGACTGATGTTTTATTTTGGATATTTACCGGATTCTCTCCGCCACATTTGCCTATGACTCACTGTAGATGCATGTCAAGATGCTTGCCCCAGTCACATGTCTTACACTACCTTTTTTAAGGGCTGCTCCGGCCGTAACACATAATATATTACCGCTAAATTAAAACCCCTAAGCGAGCAAAATAAAAAAAAACAACACAGTGGATCCACGTTTATTATTATATTTAGAAAATGCCAGTTTTTATGCTGGTCATATCATTTTATTTTGTTGCATTTATCCGCCACACCTTAAAGGCCGGTCCGTGAAAATATTGTCTGACAATAAACCGGTCCGTGGCACAAAAATGGTTGGGGACCGCTGCTCTAGTGTATATGTGCCAAAGTCAACAATCAAAAGAAGAGTTTACTAGAATAAATACTTCTTTACCACAATATGAGAAGCCTTATAACAGGAAGACCAGATTAAAGACTGCCAAGAAAAAGCCTATGTAGGGCATGGACCATAAAGCCAACTGAACATACATTTCACCTGATAAAACTAAAACCGAAAGAAAAATGCCCTAAGAACACACACAGAAACTGCTGCTGCTGTAAAGGCCTGGAAAAGCATCACCAAGGAATAAACATTGGGTGATGTCTATGCGTTCCAGATTTCAGCCTGGAAAACAATTTTGCACAAGTATTAAAAATGAAAATGTAATGTAGGATTAAGCTATTGACATGATTTTAACTAATTGAGGTGAGTTAAATTTTTTTAAATAATTAATGGCACATTTCCAAACACGAGGTTTTGCGCTTCTGATCTTTGTGTGCGTGTGTGAACCAATCTCATTTCGAAACTTCTTCTGGACAGTGTAGAGGTGGCTTTGTCCAATCACTATTTACTTGTTAAAAAGGGAGACGACATGAAAAAGTGCATTTATATAAAACCATCAGATTTAATTTTATCTCCATTATACTATGAGAAACAACTAAAATAACAAAAACATTGTTCAAAACATGACTGCAAATTATTTCCTACTTTCTCCTGCAGGTTGTTCGATTCTTTACATTAGCTATGCAGATAAAATATTTGCTTACCGAGCACAATAGCCAACATCTGAGTGGCTTTCTTCTCTTTCTGCTGAGAGATTTTGCGCTTGCTGATGGACTTCACGGACGTCTGCATTTTGCCACTGGGAGACACCTGAGTCTCGAATGCTTTAGCCAATTTGGAGGCATCATAGGACTTTCCGTTCCTTGCTGGCTTGAGCTCAGGAGCGGAGGGTGCTGTGTCTATTTCAGTGTGGTTTGTACCAAGCAGAAGCCCATGCTGACTCTCACCTGCCTGCTCAAGTGTTCTCTGGTTTGGAGGATTAGGGTTTGTGATTATCCCCATTTGGCTTTCATTTTCATTGTTGGCCACCTCCTTTAGAAAAATCTGTGGTAGAAAAATAAGATTGGCGTTGGTGACATGCTCTAACAAAGTGTTGACATTCGCTTTATTTATAGGCAAAATGCAGAATACAATTAAGTAATGAAATGAAATGAAAATATTTGCCATAGTATATAGTCAGATCATACATGATCAATTGATATTCTGAAGGGTACTCTAGATCTGAAACGAATAATAACACAGAAGCACTCGATCTAGCGGTGTAGTACTTTAATCACTGTGGGGAGTCCATGAATAAAGTAAATTTGCTACATATTATCCCCAGTAGCAGAAAGCTAGATGTACAGTATATTATTTAAAAGTGGGTAAGAAGTCAGCTTGTTACAAACTGCTTGCTGTCTGTCTCTTTAAATGAGGTGCCTCTTTAAATCTATTATTAATGGACTCTTCTCTGAGGATCGCAAGCTTCAAAGCATCAGCTTCCAAATTGCAGTTAACTATAAAGACCCTAAGAAGAAAATGCCACTGTAAATGATGTTGTGATCAGAGATCACAGAAAAGAAAGAAAAATTATAAAATATATATTTTGTGTTGTTATAATCAACTGTATTAAGCAAGAGCAAGTATCAATGAGTTTAGTTACAGTATACTGTAGCAAAGTGACATTTATAAAACATGACAGTTGATGTGATCATGAAGAGAATAGAGCCTAGACACAATCACCATGTTTAACAATAAAGCATAAACCAGTCTTTAAAGAGGGCCATAACTCACTACTGTCCAACACAAACCCCAGTCTTGTGGGAGTAGCCAAATTGTGTAATTTTAATGGCTTTCTATAGAGTTTACATATGATTTGTTTAAACAAAGTGACAGATAAAACAGATACAAATTAAATGTAATGCATGGTTGCATGTACAATTTATTTATTATTATTATATTTTCTTAATGGAAGCATCAAACCAGAAGATGCCACAGACAAACATGGGACACAGACAAACTGGACGAAAGGGAGAGGTCAGCTGCAAACATATATGGACTTTAACTAGTCTTTTTTTATTTTTTATTACTAACAAGACACAAATGACAGTAATAAAGTTTTGATACTGTAATTTGTGTATTGTTAGTAGTTTTATTATAGTAGTATTTACTGCAGAGCATCAACATCAGCAACACAAACACAAAAATGCAAAAAAAAAAAGGTTGGTATACCAGGACTTTTTTCACCATTAGCACACCGTTCAGCACAAAGAGGACACAGAGCAATAGACATAGAACAATATACGTGGTCTTGCAATTTACTTAATGTAGACATGCCAAAAAAAAAAAAAAAAAAAAAGCCAAAAGTATGAGTCACAATTATTCTGGAAAATGAGGGATTTTTGACCTTTTATTATATATAATTTTCATGATCAGTGAGTTCCTGTAATTCAGGAGTCGGCTTTATAAAATGATTTCAGAGGCAGTTTTCAAAAGAATAAATCAACCTCTTTCTACTTTTATACAAAACCACGTTATATGCATAGATCTCCCAAAACAACATGACAGAATCTCAATCTTCAAAAAGCTACAGTCAGAGCACTAAGACAAAGATGGAATTGACTGATGATTTGGTGATAAAAAAAAATACCCTAAAGGCATGCTTTTCTTTAATAGAAGTAAAATCTGATACATCACATTTTTGTTATTAACTGGGAAATTCCCATTGGACTTCAGAGCGACAGTGCACAGCTTCACATCATCAGGGTGAGTGCATTTCTGAAACAGAAGAGCACAGAAGAGCATTCAGTCAGAAGACACTGATTGATGGGTTCAAATTGTGGACAATGTCATACACTCTACTCCAAAAAGGATAATCATAACAGAGATAAATAAAAAAAAAAAAAAACACAGTAAAATAACCTTAAAATAGAGTGCTGACCTCTACAGTAAACAACTATTACTCTGTTGAAGCATTATGTCAAAAGATACTTTTATATGATGGCAGAGGCATTAACATTATAAGACATTAAAACTGGTTTGATATCATAGAAAAACTTTATACATTAATCAATTAAAATATAAAATTTATAATTCAACTTGAGAAAGTTAAAGCAAAAAAAAAAAATTATTTTCAAGGGAGGAATATTCTCCATAAAAGCATTCCAGTGAAAGCTGCTATGTTAAAAATAAACTACAGGTTAAAGTGTATGTCCAGCTAATAGAAATGTACAGGTCAGCTTTCATTTTCAGTATTGCTTGTATTGACTTGTTTTCATGTCCCTATAGGCTAAGTGGAGCAAATGGTCTAAAAGGCATTGTTATGGCTAAGCTGCTTTCACTGGTAGATACACTGGCCAGCCATAACATTACAACAACTGACAGGTGAAATTAAAAAATATTGATTATTTCATTACAATGGCACCTTTTCAAGGGTAGTATATATCAGGCAGTCGGTTTTTAAAGTTGAGGAAAATTATGCAAGCTTATGGCTCTAAGTGACATGGTCAAAAATATCTGCTGGGAAACATTTGGTCCTCACATTTATATGGATGTTACAGCACCTACCTAAAAATTGAAAAACTCCTTCAAGAAAAAGGCATTTCTGAATGGCACTGGCCTCTTTGAGCAGGATAAAACCATGAAAAATGCCATGACAAAGAGCTAAAGGTATGACCTCCAGATTAGAAAAATCTCAATCCGATCAAGCCTCTGTGAGAAGTTCTGGCTTATTACAGGGCTTATGGAATCAGCTGCTATTGTAACATTTTGATGCAAAATAGCACAGCATACCTTCAGTGTTTTGTATCAGTGAGTCAATACCTCAACTGATTTTTAGTGGAACAGGAGGGGGCTATACAAGATTAGACAGGTGGCTTTAATGTTATGGATGATCAATGGATTTATACACACATATATATAGTACACAGATTCCAGTATATACAGAAGTGCCACTGAAAAATATGGTAAATGAATTTCTGCTCTGACGTTACCTTTAAAGTGCCCGTGTCCATGTTGCTGCTTGGGTATGTTCGCTTTGTGCAGACGCGTTTCCTCCGTCTACGCAGCACTACGTAGATCTGCACGTACACAAGCAGTGTGATGATGAAGGGTACGTAGAAGGACACAACAGAAGAGTAGACTACAAAGGCAGGGTTCGCGATTACACACAGGGCATCACCGTGGCTCTCTGCAAATTTTTAAGCAGAATTGAAATTCAGTAAAAATGTGTTAGAAAACTTTTTTTTTTCCTCCTTTTAAAAGGGCATAAAACTAGAGCAGCTCTTGTAGCATAAAATTACCTGTGTTATTGAGTCCAAACAGCAGGGGGCATGAAATGGCAAAGGACAGGATCCACACCACTGAGATCATGACGGTGACTCTCCTCTTGGAGCTGTAGCGTGTATTATACAACATTGGCATCGCAACTGCTGTATACCTGGGAAGGAGGAATAGTTTGGTCAAACGCAACACTCCCACAAAGCTTTACATTTTCCAAAATTAAATTCGCATCAGTGTATATGAGCCAATCGTTCTCTTAAAATGTTCCTTCACTGGAGATTTCATAGTCACAACCTAGTTATTATACATACTAACCCAGGTAAAAAGTACACATTACAAAAGCTCACAATGTGTTTCCCACTGAGCTGAAAATCTTTGGATGCTGTTTTAATAATATAAATATTGCAGTCAGTGTTATTTCTAACTTCTGGTGTTATAGGTTGTGAAAGAATGCAGGATAATAAATATATAGTGTATAAAATCACTGACATTATCATTCAGCAATAAGAGATAGTAAAGCCAAAGTGTTTATCATGGTTCTGCTGTTTGGGGTTTGTAGTGCCAATAAGCAACAGAATCAATTATTGTAAAAAAAAAAAAAACGTTCAGTCTTGATTGCAAAGTCTTTCCTGTCATTAGCTGAACTGTAAACAGCTTCTGCAACATATCACACTCTTACTCTGTCACTGAGGCTCATTCCATCATTTATTTATTCAGTCTTCTTTAGTTACATTTTTATCCTGGTCAGGGTTGCAGTGTATCCTATCCTGAAATCCATGCATTTGGAGCACCATGCACACTCAATCACACTCATTTGTACATGAAAGCAATTTATATTAGTTAATGCACCGAATGGCATGCTTCTTAAAGGTGGAAATAGAGACCTTAGAATAAACCCCAACACATACAGCAGAACATACTAGAAACAATTGCACCACTTAACAAGAAGTTTCTTATTTCCTATTAAAGGGGTTGCCATGTTTTAAAAAAATGTACACCCAAATTCCATATAAAAAAGTCAAAAATAGACAAATGGAATGGGTGGCAAAAATTGAAGTGGTTTGTGAATTTTATAGGGCTTCTCTTATTTGATACTGCATCGATATTAAAGCATGAAATCATGGCTCTTGCACAAGAACAAAACTTTACAGCAACTTTTCGACCTGCTTTTTCTTTTCTTCTGATAAAGAATGAGCTGCACACTTATTAACTGTTCAGAGGAAGGCAAGTTATTAAAAGAGTCAACTGAAAGTGCGGCACAAACTGTATTATTGGCAACATGGAATTAATTAGATTTTTTTTTTATCAAGTTTATCTATTGGCCCTGTTATGCCATTTAATGTGACCATATTAAATGTTTTTTTTTTTTTATATAAGTATAGAAGTTAAACAAGGACATGTCATGTGGTCAAAAATATTATGCAACTATCATGTTCAACACATAATTACCCTCTGTGGTAACGTTTTATAAGTGGTAAGACTGCATTCCAGCAGAACACCATCTTTGCTGATGATGCTTGGTCATGGTCATATGCAAAATGCCACAAAGTGTGCAGGAAATTTAAGTGTGCTAATATTAGCAGCTCTGGCAGATGTCATCATGATCTTGAACAAGCTAACTACTTATGCAAAACAGCTCATTACAATTTAAAGTCAGTGGGTAGCAACCCATCTCATATAATAATTAACAGTTAAGCATTAATAGGAAGGGTCTCTGCTCAATCTCTTTCTCTCTCACGTGTGCACAGTCAAGCTGTGTGCCAAATTAAAGCCAGTTCATGCTGTTTCCTTGGAATGGGTTAATAAATAAAATGCAGCTTTTTTAAAAATAGAAATCAAATCAAATGATTTGATCACAGCACCAAAGCAAAACTTATGTAGAAACAATGCTGCATCTTATTTAACTAAGTGTTTCAATTAAATGATGGATTCATAGAGATCATGCATATAATCAAGCAGCAGTTGATCAGCCAATCAATAACATTCATTTGATTCTGTCTTCTTAGACACATTGCAAGTCCGAAGATTTTACACAACCAAAATAAAAAATTGCTAATTAAGAATTTGTTTGGAATTAACGGTAAATTAATTAAAAAATGATTATTGCGTTGAAGCAATTTAAACTAATCTCAAAAGGTTTACCGTCTCAGCACTGTCTTTAATAATCATTTAAAATCCCAATTAGGACCAACCATTTAATAAATCCCAGAGAGTTTTTGGATTCTTTATTTAAATGCTATTTGTTGTGTTCATGTTTTGGCAATGGAAGTAACTGAACAAACCAAACAAATAAAACAACAACAAAAAAACAACCTTTAAAAAAAACTTGCTGTCTATTGAAGAGAAATTATGCAGATAGTTATCATTAAAAACAAAACATTTTAATTGCTTATCTAGCTACTTGGCGAAAAAGAAACCACAGTAAACCCTCAAACAGAACCAAAATGCTCCATATGGCCAAAAGTATGTGGCTGGAAGTCGTGAGAACACAAGTCTATAAGAAATTGTGGTATGCTATTACAATTTCCCTTCACTGGAACTAAGAGACCCGAACTTTTTTTCGAGTTTGACAATTTCCCTGTGCACAAAAAGAGGTCTATTAAGTCAAGGTCTGCCAAGGTTGGAGTGAAAGAACACAAGTGTCCTGCTCAAAGCCCTGAACTCAACCCAAACGAACACCTTTAGAATGAATTGGATAGCTGACTGCACCCCAGGGCCTCCTCATCTGACCTCAGTGTCTGACCTCATTAATGCTCTGGATGCTGACTGAGCAAATCACTATAACCACTCTCCAAAATTTAGCCCAGAAGAGAGAAGCTTATAATAACAGCAAATGCAGATCAAAATCTAAAATGTGATGTTCAGAAAGCAGATATTGGTGTGATAAAACGGTGTCCACAAACCATTTGACAAACAGTGTCTATAAAATATTGAACTCCTTTAGTCCTTCAGTCCTCACCGTGGTGGTAAATAGAAGTATGCTGTTATACTAATAAACAGATGAACAATCAACTACAAAAGGTCCTTGATAATGACGAAAAAAGTTCTTTAGTTTCAGCTGCACATATGTACACTAAAATCCAAAATCCATTCTCCTACACTACATTCTCCTTCAATGCATCGCACCCCAAAAAAAACTGATGGAGCTCGCTTATGTAAATGAACTTGCTAATGTGATGAAGAACTAACCTATATGTAGAAAAGTACTGGGACGTCTGACTTTTTCAGCCATATGTGTTTCTTCCTGAAACTCTTGGAGTTGGAGCCGCACAATTGCATATAATGTCTTTGTGTGTGAGAGGACAAAATATTTCCTGCACTTGAACTAGGAGAGCCAAACCTAACATGGACAAGCATGGCAATTCCCTCGTGCACAATGTGAGCTCTATGAAGATATGATCAACATGGGCTGCAAGATCTTAAATGGCCTGCTATAGAGTATTGATCTCAACCCTATTGAACACCTTTGGGATAAATTAGAAAGCTGACTGCACCCAAGGCCGCCTCACCTCACCTAAGGCTTTACTAAAGCCTTTGTAGTAGCCTCCAAAATCTAGTGGAACATCTGCCCAGAGGAGTGGAGGATATTATAACAGCAAATGGGAACTAAATGTGGAATGGGATGTTTAAAATAAATTCTACCAATGATAATATTAGGGGTCTAAAAAATTTGTCTAAATAAGTTATGAATGTAAGTGTGTAGCATTTCTTGGTAGGATAAACCTAATCAGAGATACAGTGGAACCCGGTTATGTCGATGTCCTAGGGGTTGCCAAAAAGCATCGAGATAACCGATGATCGAGATAAACGAAAATCAATATGGCGGCAATATATTAACGTGCTTGAAATTTCTTTATGTACATGATGTGCGTTATAAATGAGAATATGCATGCACGTGTTTTTGGAGGGTTTTTATTTACACAACAGCGTTGCCGCGATTTGTTTGATGAAGGCATGCTATAAAATGTACATACATGTACATGTTTGTTAACTGTCAGGAAACCACCTGCCACGCCCCCTCAGGTGCTTTCTCGGCCGCTTTCTCTGAAGCTCCCGGCTTCAATCGCGCACATATGGTGCTCGTTTATCATCCTCACCAGCTCCTATTTAAACTTCCACACTCTCACTGTCCGTTATTGTTGGTATATGTTGGATCACGGCGGTCGTTATCGCTCATGCGTATCCCAGTACGTGCCCCACGTTTCTTCCCAAAGCGCATCGTGGATTCCCCCAATCCTGCCGGTGTTCATTCTATGCTTTTGCTGCTCATCCACGTTCCGCGCGCTCCTACCAAGCGGCTATCGCCTCCGTTCATCGCATAACATTTAACAACAAAAGGCATATGTGCACTAACTAACAGCAGAGATTCACCAGTATACAATACAACACCTGTAGCATCTGTAAGGCTTGATTTTTCCGCCACTTTTGCGAGTTCTTCTGCGGCTGCACAGTGCCGATCGACATAACTGACGTTAAATGGCAACATTTTTCCCCCCTTGTGCTCGAGATATTAGGGTTCGCGACATAAAAAAGACATAACCGCTAAAAAATGCTTAGACAAAGCTAGAATTTGGCGGTTCCACTTTAAAAACGTCGACTTAATAGGGTTGTCGAGTTAACCGAGGTCGAGATAAGTGGGTTTCACTGTATTTTCAAGATGCTTTGTTAAATAGCCAATAGATTACTCAGTATCTGCAAATACCGAAAAATAGTATTGACGCAGCCCCAAAGCATTTATTGTCATCATCCTCATTTATATACTATATCAAATAAGTGCATGACTATATATTGTATAAAACTCTCTACACCGGATGTGCCGAGTTAGTATAAACAGCACATGGCCATCCTCATACTTTTGCCATTCTTTCATTCTTCAAACACTTAGACATATATGTGCCAGCCATCAAATCTCTATTCTGCAATGGAGGCGACATCTTGCATGAGAGTTTACATTTCAAGCTTGCACCAAAATCCACCAGTGTCTCTTGAAGCGTCCCTGCAAATAATTAGATACAGTGCTCTGCATCACAGCGAGGAGAGTAATGATAACGAGCAGTATTATAAGATATACTTGCCTATCAATGCTAATGGCGCAAAGGTTAAGGATGCTTGCTGTGCACATCATAACATCAAGAGTGATAAAGATGTCACAGTGGATTGTGCTGAATCTCCATTCTCCTACCACCTGAAAAAAACAACAAAAATTATGTAACCATTAAATTATAGGTATGAGAATTGTATTTTATTTCTACGACTTACATTCGATTACAAAAAACTAATTATTTGTTTTAAAACCATCTAATACTTGTGCTTTACAGTTAGATAGCAGCCTGACAGAGAACCATATAGCGTTTTTTTTGTATGTGTTATATATAGGTATGGTAGGTAGTATATATATATATATATATATATATATATATATATATATACACATACACATATACATACACACACACACACACACACACACACACACACACACACACACACATATATATATATATATATATATATATATATATATATATATATATATATATATATATATATAGTATATTAGAGACCAATGATACTGTCCCTGGTTTATAGAAGCAGGTCCTCGTTGTGCTAACTTTTATTTCAGCAATTATTTACCATGATCTTTAAGAGCCTTAAATAATCAGGCGCAAGAAATAACTTTGTTTCATAGGCATTTTGACTCCTGTAAAAGTATCAAAGATGAATATTTGGCAATAAAAGAGTGCAGTGGTCATTGTTATAGTCATATTTTTATATGCAATGCTTTATTTTTTATAGGACTATTTGTATGACAGGCACACCTTACTAAGAGAATGCTGTAAATGACTGGCCACTCTGTGCCATTAAGGTACTGTACTGCAAATTACTCTGCTGCCGTGTCTGATACTGCACAAAGTGTATGACTTTTTACATTGCTGAAATATAAACCACATTTATACAATCCATAGTGTACATGCATCATTAATCACATTGCATTTATGGATAAAAAGACTATTTTATATCCTGAAAACGTGAAAATAAACTGAGACACTATATATGACAGGCTTAGAAGATAAGTACCCAGGTAGTATAGGAGAATTTGGCTCCATTTCTGTAACATGCCATAAAGCTGGCAGAGAACTAATCTAACTCGGGTCAATCTCATAGTGTCTGCTGAGCTGCCTGGCAAAGCTCTTCCTGGCAGCTTCTGATTAATGTGTGTCTTCAGGCATGCTAGGGTGTTCACAACCTGCTTGATCAGCCTGCACTCTTGCCTCAGGAGTTTGCATATCTCTTATTGATTAAAGGATTATTCACCTCTAATGAAAGCTGCTGTGGGTAGTCTGGATCAGTTTATCAACATTGTAACCCCCACACTCATACACCAATTCAAAGTATGTCTAATGGCGACTACATGAGACATTCGGTGTATGGAGCCAGCATATGCAATTTTTATTTTGCTCTGCTGTGTACTTCAATTAATGTATTGAAACATGTACAAATTTCAGGCATCATCCTGTAATTCAAGCAACTTCTGATCTTATTTTTATATTAATGAAATGTACTCAAAAATCATTTTGTTACCGTACTGAAAAAATAAAAACAATGAGTATCTGCAAAAATTTCCTTTACAGTAAATGGAATCCACGGCTGCAAAAATAGGCGTGTTCTATATTTAGGAGGCGCTCTCTTTTAAAATTTAGTACATACTCCAGCATAGATGCTTTCACCATACAAACTGTGTGCGTGCCTTTGCGAGTGAAGCTAACTACTTGTGAAGGCAGTCTGTGGTGTAATGCGTGAGAGAAATGTGTGAAAGCTGCCTGTTTGTCCTGGCACATTTTCTCGTTCCAAAAGTTCTAGACAATTAACAACTGGCATGCTAGAAAACGTGAGGTAATGAGTGTTCACCCTAGGTAGGTGGCTGGTTCATTTGCATGGCACTACTGTACGCGCACGCACACACACACACACACACACACACACACACACACACACACACACACACACACACACACACTTAGGGGCAATTTAGAATAGCCAATCCACCTACCTGCATGTGCTTAAACATTGGGAGGAAGCAGGAAGCCAAAAACCTCTGTGAAATAAACCCATGCAAACAAAGGGAGAAAGATTGCAAACTCCACACAGACAATACCCTGGAGATCAGGATCTAACTGGGGATCTTTTATACCTTCCTACCCCTCATAAGCACCCCTCACATTGTCATGTACCCAGCCCACTGGTTTTAATAACAGCACCTTTTAAATCAGAGGCCTTAATGTGTGGCTGGTTTATTGATCTGGTGGGTAATTCCATCACCAAATTGATCACAGACATACACCAGGGAGAGTTCTCCTAAGCAGACAAAGGAACAGTGTAAAACATCCACAATAATTTTTTATGTTACAGGGGGATTTACTAAACACTGAACAGAATTAGTGTAAAGATATTTACAGATGTAAATATCTTGCTGCATTTAATTGTGTTTAAATTACATTGTAGACATAAAAAAAAAGGAAGATGCTGGTTATTTCTTATTCTCGTGGCCTGATAAAGAGCCCATCATTTTACATTGTACTGCTTAGAAAGTTCTGCCATATACTGTATATAAAGCGAGAAGATGATCATTATATATACAAATAATTAAATTTACTCTAAAGCATATTTGCATTTTTATATATATATATAAAAATTGGGTCACAGGTCAGTGTGGCCCATTTAATCAGATTACTGAACTATTTTAGAAAGTTTCAGAAAGTTACTGCAGATAATGTGTACCCTTCTTTCAGAACCTACCTGGAGATATACCACCCAAGGCATAACCAGAGTCGCCACCAGCAGGTCAGCGACAGCTAAGCTCACGATCAGGTAGTTGGTCGTGGTCTGTAGAGCTTTCTCTCTGGAAACAGCCATGCACACGAGTACGTTTCCAAAGATGATGACGAAAATGAGCAGTGTGAGCAGCATGGCGTAATAATTGTACTGATGCCTTCTGTCTCCGTCCGTAGTATTGAGGCCACTAAAGTCATTTTTGAAGTCACTTTCATTGTATGCATCCTTCTCCAAGACTTCCATCAGCTGTGAAGGTCAGAGGCCAAGACGAGGCCCTAAAAACCCACAGAAATAGAAACAGACATGATTAATTTTAGCCATGCACTTGTTATAAAGGCAATCTTAATTACACTGGGTAGATTTTGTGTAGTTTCGACATCACAAAACTTACTTCAGTCTGTGCATATTGTTTTCATTGTTTCTTGAAAGCCATATATCTCCTCCCTACCTACTGTGCATTGTGTATATAAGGCAGAAAAAAGACTTCTAAACATGCATCAGTGGAATAACTGCACCAGGCCTTGTGAGCTCTGAGACAGCTCCATTAAGCATCTTAACAAAACGCAAGCATTTCCTATTGTATAAGAAGAAGTTTCTTTTCCTAAACCACCTCATGTAATTTTTTATTTATATTGTGCAGTCAAGTAAAAATGTGTATCATTTGTGAAAAAAAAAGGATAAGATGGGAATGTGGCCAACAAAATATTACTGTAAAAATGGAACATTGATCATTCATTCACTGTTCCATCTTCAACCACTGAATCCTGTTTTGTTTTTTTAGACATCATGTGCTTGTGATATTGGACGAGTAAAAGGAAATCTAATATCAGTAGCCTGACCATGAAATTATTGGGGTTGAGAAATACATTATATTCTAAAGTCTTACTGATGGCATAACAAGGGATATGGAGGAAAATCAGATAAGGTGTTTCAGATCTGTAATGCTGTACAGATTAAATACCAAACACACCAAAGAGCAAAGTTGCAACCCGTTTGTTTGGACCAAAAAAAGTTTTTGTGCCATTTTAGTCACTTTTACTTTGATTAGACATGTGTTGGCAAATTCTTACAAGTCTGGCTGATTTCACGTTCTCCTTCATATGCATTTTAGGAAACACAAGTATGCTAGTATTAATTAATCCACCTTGTTCACATTCATTACACACATTCTCTTTACACTCTGTGTTTTCCATGTGCCTTTTCAATCACTGCTAATGATACATTATTAATGTGTCAATGAAACTGGCTGAAAGATATCAGCTAAATAATAAACATATCTAGTCAGTGATAGGATCTAGAGTCTGGACTAGAAAGAAATCAGCTCCAGCCTAACTTTTTATGTTATTCTGATTTCCTTTTATCCATTGGTGGTGCTGTTAAGATTCTTTAAATAAAAATGTCCAGGATCATTTATTTTTGCGGTCATACTACAACTAGTTCCGTATGTCAAATGGCTTGAGACATTCACTTCCATTTTTTTTTTTTAACAACAATAGATTTTTTTAAACAATAAATGCAAATGGGTTTTGGAAGCATTATAATCACGTTATCTGTACATAAAAAAAAAAATTATATATATATATATACACACACACACACACACCTAATTACACCAACCCTTTGACCATTATACAAACCTGAACAAAAACATTAATAAATACAAAAATCACAAATTTGCGCAAAAAAAACCAAAAAAAAACCATCGAAATTAAAATTGCATGCTCTGGTTGGAACTGATGTCACCAAGTTAATGGATTAACCCTGCCTCTGGGCAACATCAATCTATAAATCATGAATTTATTTATTTCATCATGACACCAACAATATAAGATAATTTGCTTTCTGTCTTTCTGTCACAATCCTTACCCTTATTATTATTTATTTCTTTTTTACCTTTTGTTGCATTGATATCATTGTTAATGATATTAATTAACATTCAGCCTGAGAAACAAATTTGAGCTTCGATGAGGTTCGGAGATGTTTTTCAGACTCAGAAATATGTCATTTTCAATTTGAAGTCTGTAAATGTAAATATTACACCTTTCAAAAATGGTATGTTAATGCACATCATACAACATGAAGATAGCTGCACCTTCCCGTTAAGATTAAAGTAAATGTAGATGCACTTCCCAGAAGATTGTGGAACTGAGAGCAGTAAAAAACATGTCTCAGCATAATTGACCATAGTGCTCTGTTTGACTCGAACATTGTTCTACTCGGTAATGAGTAGTAATATTTAGACTGTTGCTGTAATGGGAGGAAGTAGGAAAGACAAACACGATGCAGGTACTCGTGCTTAAGAAAATGTCTGCGGGTCAAACAAGATCGGCGATGTTTAAAAATTTAATGAGGGTTAAAGAGCACAAGATGCAGCGTTGCATGATCGATGTAAAGCCTTGTGAATTAATTATGAAGCTCCAGTCAGTTAAGGCCATGACGATTGTAAGTCGAAGTATCTAGATGAAGATCTAGACTATATTACATTACTTCATTTAAAAGGCTGGGCAATGATGAGCAACTTTTTATCTTTTTCAAATATCCAAAAGGATATAAACAACTCAAAAAAACAAAAAACTAAATTTGAATGCAGGTATGAATGAAATGCATTTCAATTAATTTAAATATCATACTGTGCATTATTTATAGAAGGTGTCCCCTGATACCTATCCTCATTTAGACTTCATTATATGTGTTACTATAAATACTGCAGAGAATCACAAACCTGGTTTTTACTGAGTCCATTTTTTTAACACACTTTTATTTTTTTATTACTGCCCACGGTAAAGAAAAAAAATTAGAGAAAAAAAAAAAAAAGTAGGCATTTTACCCCGGCTCACAACATGCATTGTACGGTTTGTGATGTAATGACTATATATTACTCAGTCAATATTTCTGCACAGTCCTGAACACCTTCCTCATGCAGGAGCTCTAGAATCCTAAATGCACCTGCAGTAAATAAAAAAACCCCTGCACATCTCATACTTTTTTTACCCTGTTTTGCTTCCTGTAAACATGATTAGTCAGACTATGGAACAATAGTAATTTATTTTTTAAATACAAAAATGTTACAAATCTTTATATTTATATGATTAACTCTATATTTAGATGAATAATGAGATTATTATTAGAAATTATATGAGAGAATGAAGTCCATCTCAATGGATTGGTCAGCTGAAGGGGTTCTATTTTGACTTTATGGTGTGTGTGTGTGTGTGTGTGTGTGTTTCAATACCAGAAGATAATTTCTGGGTGTTTTGACCTTGTGGGGACATTTGGCTGGTCCACATAAGAAAAAGTGCTTTTCCAAACAAACAAACAAACAAACAAACAAACGAACGAGCTAAAAAAAAATAATCATTTGCATGTTAATGCCTTTGCGTTATTGAATTTAAGGTTGGATTATAAGCACTGCATCTGAATTTATAATTATATGTTTAGAAGGATGGCAAGACAAGCGTGTGCGTGCGTGCGTGCGTGTGTGCGCGCGCGTGATTTTATCATTGATGGGGAAAAAAGATCTTCACATCCTTCAGCATTATGGTTCCTTCTTAAACAGTTACACAAACCTGCAACACAGCACCTGAGTTTAGTTCGGACAAACTGAGTACTGCATGCAATCTCCTTTAGGAAATGAATAGAAAATGTTTAGATGGAACTAAAAGTTGAATCTAAGAAATTAGGATGCATGCAAGAAGCACGTAGTACATGCATATCGCTGTTTTCTCCCTTTTTCATCAGTCGTTCCAAACATCTCACCATTCACTTCTGTTTCAGTGCACGCGCTCGCACTGTGGTGCACGTGAGAGGAACCGACTACACTTTTTTTTTTTTTTTGGTAGGTGTTCATTCATATCTAGATAGATGGAAACTAACAGAAGATGGAAAAAGACACTTGTTTGTTTACCTTTATGGCGTAATTTTCATTAACGAAGAAGTGCCGAGGTGTATTAAATCCACTTTGCTCCAGCGCACACTCCTGTCCATGAGAATAAGTCGAATGAAGAAGTCGGGGGTTTCATCTGCTCCTTCGTGAACACTTTTCACGCCAAAGAAAAAAAAAAAAAAAAAAACAACCAAACAAACAACAAATAAATCGTCTTTTCAACCATACGTGGTTGTGTTTCTACTCGGCTTCCGGTCCGGAGAGTTTTTATTTTAAAGAAAGAGTGAGCGCGGACGAACTCTGCGTGGCAGGTGGAGTGAGGGAGAGCGGGGGCGCGCGCGCGCGTGCCTCGAGCCGCCACTCGGTGGACAGGAAACAGGACAAGAGCAAGAGTGAGGCGTGGCGAGGAAACAAACAAACAAACGAAATAATTTTGACACAAAATGCGATGTTTTCAGAGTCCTTGATTATTGTATGATGTGTTGGCTATACAAAATTTAAATAGATCAACAGAGTTTTGTATACCACCCCAGCTGTACACCCACTATACAGCCTGAGTAAGCAACACGCAAAATTGGACATTTAATAATATCCATCAATAATATACAATAAAGCCCTTTATGCACGATAGCTGGTCCTGCAGACTTGAGTGTACACAATAAACTGGCCTTATAGGCTTAAATGTACACAATAAACTGGGCTTATAAGATAGTGTACACAATAAACTGGCCCTAAAGGCTTGTGTGTATGCAATTAACTACCCCTAAAGGCAGGGTGTTCACAATAATCTAGCCATATACAGTAGGTGAAAGTGTAAACAATAAACCAGCCCTATAGGCTAGAGTGAACACAATAAATGGGACCTACAGGCTGTAGTGTACACAATCAACTGGGCCTATAGGCTAGAGTGTAAACAATAAACAGGACCTATAGGTTATAGAGTACATAATAAACTGGCCCTATAGCCTTAAGGGAATGCAATCAACTGGGCCTATGAGCTAGAGTGTACACAATAACCTGGCCTTAAAGGCTTGCGTGTATGCAATTAACTAGCCCTAAAGGCCAGAGTGTTCACAATAATCTGGCCATATACAGTAGGCGAAAGCATATAGGTCCAACCGTTTTTGCACCACAGACCGCATTAATGTTAAACAATATTTTCATGGATCGGCCTGTAAGGTGTGGCTGATAAATACAAAAAAAATAAAATGATTTTTTCAGGCATAAAAAACGGTATTTTCTAAATATAACAAGAATCGTGAATCCACAGTGTTGTTTTTTTGTTCATTTTGCTATCTTGGGGGTTTCAATTTAGCGGTAATGTATTATGTGTTAGCGGCCGGAGCAGCCCCTTTAAGAAGGTAGCAGATGGAGGTAGGACATGTGACGGAGGCAAGCATCTTGACATGCATCGAGAGTGAGTCATAGACAGATGTGGTGGAGAGAATCCGGTAATTTTCCAATATAAAACAGATCAGATAATAAATAAAACAGAAATAATGTAAGTTATGTATTCTTTCTGTGCGGCCCGGTACCAATTGACCTACGGACCAGTGCCGGTCCACGGCACGGGGGTTTGAGACCACTGGGCTAGAGCATACATAATATCAAACCTCTATAGGCTAGTGTGTGCGCAATAAACTGGCCATGGAGGCTAGAATGTACACAATAACCTGGCCCTATAGGCTGGAGAGTATAAAATAAACTGTTCCTATAGGCTAGAGTGTACACAAGAAACTGGTCCTATGGGCTAAAGTGCACACAATAAACTAGCTCCATAGGCCAGCAAATACACAATAAATTGGCCTGATAGGCTAGAGCATACATAATAAACAACCACTATAGGCTAAAGTGTAAACAATAATCTGGCCCAATATGCTAGAGTGTACGCAATAAACTGGTACCATAGGCTAGATTGTACACAATAAATTGGTCATATAGGTTAAAGTGTACACAATAAACTTTTTGGTTATAGGCTAAATTGTGCACAAAATAATGGTCAGATATGCTAGAATGTACACAAAAAATCTGACCCTGTAGGCTAGAGAGTACACAATAAACTGGCCATATAGGTTAGAAATTACACAACAAACTGGCCCTCTAGGCTAGAGAGTATACAATAAACTGGCTCTATAGGTAAGAGTGTACACAATAAAGTGGCCCTATAGGCTAGAGTGTACACAACAAACTGGCCCTATAGGATAGAGAGTATACAATAAACTGGCTCTATAGGTAAGAGTGTACACAATAAACTGGCTTCATAGGCTACACAGGCTGTCTCACAAAAATAAAAATGACGTGGAGGAAATGCATTGTACATTAATGTATTGTTCTGCAAATTGGAACACCTAGAAAGCACTACACAATTAATTTCCAAAATGCAGGAAAAATCATTTTGGTTTCTGCACTGAAACCTTATGGATCTTCCTCCATTAAAAAGATAAAGGTAAAGGTGCCCTAATAACTTCAATGTTTCAAGATTGAGTAGAAAAAGAGAGCTATTTAAAATTAAGGCAAGATAACAAAGTAAAAAAAAGCCTTCAGAAATTAAATCTTTGAAAAACAAAAATAGTTTGGAGCAAGTGAAATTTCTTTAATGCAAAAAAAAAAAAAATGAAGGTCAATTAATTAAGGCATTAAAAAAAAAAAAACATTATTTTGCAGAAAACACACTGATCAAAATTAGAGAACACTTTCAGATACCTCCCAGTTATTGGTGTTAATCTGGTACCTGGTGCTAATTTCCTTGATTATCTGTCAACCCTATTTAACTGGCAGCCTAACTTCCAGTTTCACTAACTCTACAAGATGGTGGGCCGTTCTAAAGTGTCTGAAAGCCTCCGGCAGCAGGTTGTCCAGATGAAGGCCAAAGGGATGACCCTATCAGCCATAGCAAGACAAGTTGGTCGTTCCACATCTGTGATTTCAAAAATATTGAATCTTTACAACATCACAAACTCATTCAAGTCCGCTAAGAAGGCTGGTCGTCCACGGAAGACAAATACAAGAGAGGACAGGATACTGCGGAGGATCTCAATTGGCAATCGTTTCCACACTGCAGCTGGAATTGCTCACCAGTTCAGCGCTGAACAGGGTAAGGATCTGTCTCGTCATACAGTGTCTCGACGTTTAAAAGCATTTGGACTGAAAGTCCACTCTGCAGTGACCAAACCTCTCATTAGCAGAAAGAATCAAAAGGCTAGACTAAGCTTTGCTGAGGAACATGTTGTGTGGACAGAGGAGAACTGGTCCAAAGTTCACTTCAGTGATGAAAGCAAGTTTAATTTATTTGGGTCCGATGGGAAACATTATGTTCGGCGACAAACTGGACAAAGACTGAACCCAAAGTGTGTAAAGAAGTCAGTGAAAAATGGAGGAGGAAGTGTCATGGTTTGGGGCATGTTTTCTGCAGCAGGAGTTGGGCCTCTTATACAGCTACATGGCAGAGTGAATGCAAATGTTTAACAGAACCTTCTTCATCACCCAATCAGCCCGCAGTGTTCATGCAGGACAACGCTCCATGTCACACAGCAAAACAGGTAAAGCAGTTCCTTGAAACTGAAAACATTGAAATAATGACATGGCCTGCCCAGAGTCCTGATCTCAACCCAATAGAGAACCTCTGGAAAATCCTTGGTGACAAAGTTATGGCCAAGAAACCCACTACAGTCACCAAACTGTGGAGGAGAATGGAAGAAGAGTGGACCAAAATCACACCAGAGCAGTGTGAGAGACTAGTGCTGTCCTGTGGCCGCAGATGTGCTGAAGTCATTCAGAGCAGAAGCCTGTACATTTCCTACTAATTGCTGACTGTTGTAACCTTCAGAAAAGTTTGTTGTAATCTTTTTCCATGCTACAGTCATTGTTGTTCTCTAATTTTTATCAGTATGTTTTCTGCAAAATAATGTTTTTTTTTTTTAATGCCTTAGTTATTTTGTGGAAAAGGTGTTCTGGAAGCATGGCATGGTATAGACAGGACAAAAACTTCTTCAACTGTTGAGCATTGAAAATGACATTATTTCAGAATTGTTCAATTGTTTATAAATTGTTCTCTAATTTTGATCACCAGTGTGTATATATATAAAATTGTAGTCACACTGAAGGCATCAAAACTATGAATTAACACATGTGGAATTATATACATAACAAAAAAGTGAACTGAAAATATATAAATATATAAATATACAAACATATTGTAGGTTCTTCAAAGTAGGCATCAAGAAAATGCTAAGAGTGTGCAAAGCAGTAATCTAAGCAAAAAAGCTACTTTGAAGAACCTACAATATGACATATTTTTAGTTCACTTTTTTGTTATGTATATAATTCCACATGTGTTAATTCATAGTTTTGATGCCTTCAGTGTGACTACAATTTTCATAGTCATGAAAATAAAGAAAACTCTTTGAATGAGCAGGTGTGTCCAAACTTTTGGTCTCTACTGTATATATAATATATATAAACTTTTGGTCTGTACTGTATATATATATATATATATATATATATATATATATATATATATATATATATATATATATATATATATATATACTCACATTTCTCTTGATCGGTGGTGAGGTGTTTCTACACCTTGACTGAAGGCCTCTCAATAAAAGGCCACACAGCTGACAATGCATATCAGAGCAAAAACCAAGCCATGAGGTCAAAGAGTACAGAGCTCAGAGACAGGATTGTTGCAAGGCACAGGTCTGGGGAAGGCTACAAAAAAAATGTTCTGCACTGAGGATTCCCAAACGCAGGATGGCCCATAATTCGGAAATAAAAGTGTGGCACAACCAGGACTCTTCCAAGAGCACGACCAAACTGAGCAATCGGGGGGAGAAGGGCCTTAGTAAAAGAGGTGGCCAAGAACCCCATGTGAACAAGAGCAGGAACCTGAAAACTTGGAAAAATCAGGGACTTAGAAACTGGTCAGGGTTGAGGGAAAATTTATTAAAGCAAAGTACAAAGATATCTTTAATAAAAACATGTTCCACAGCACTTAGGTTCTCAGTCTTGTCTGAAGTTTTACCTTTCTACATGACAACAACTCTAAGCACACAGCCAAGACAACACAGGAGCGGCTTAGGGACAAGTCTTTGGATGTCCTGGAGTGGCTCAGACAAAGCCCTGACTTGAACCCATTTGAACATCTCTGGAGAGACCTGAAAGTGGCTGTCCACTGATGGTCCCCATCCAACCTGAGCCAGTTTAAGAGGATTTGCCATGAAGAATGGCAGAAAATCCGCCAATCCAGGTGAACAATGCTTGTTGCATAATACCCGAAAAGATTTGAGGTTGTAATTGCTGGCAAGGGAGCTTCAACTAAGTACAGACTTACATTCTGTTTTCACTTTGTCATTGTGGGGTGTGTGTATATTTTTTCTAGCAAAAAATCTGTGCCGCCTAAATATGACCATGAAAAAGCAGAGTTATTGCATATCAGATAATCTATATATGCCTGCTGTATAATGCCCAGATTTTACTTCATTTGAATTTGTATGTCTGTAGAGACAGTCTGATAGTCAGCAATCTTGCAATAAATAAACTATTGTGCTTATTTGCAATTCCAGAGATTGGGCTGGATTCATCACAAAAAAAAAAATCTCAGTATAAAACGTTTTAAGAACATTTTATGAGTTAAACTTTAAACCCTACTATAACACCACCATGAGGATGAATTTAAAAAAAAACATCTCATTTTTTCTAAACACTGGTCCTGAACACGTCTCAGTGAAAGTCTACCATATAATGGCCACATGCTATTAAAGCAAAATCTCAGCACAGTGGCCTCTATTAACTCCAAATGATGTGGAAGCTTCTGTGGAATTTCAAACAAATCACATTTTCTGAACTTAATTTATTTTAGTAGCATGTGCTGAATGCTATCAAAACTCTATCTTAATCGACATCAGGGAAGTGGTGAGAAGGCTATAATAAAATGACAGAACAACAACAACAATAATAATAATAATAATAATAATAATAATAATAATAATAATAAGAAGAAGAAGAAGAAGAAGAAGAAGAAGAAGACGAATAGCAGTAAAGTTTTCAGTCTAGTTTACTGAAGGAGAGGAGGCCAAAAAGCCAGGTATCAATTAGGAGCACAGATGGAGTGGGGAGTTGTTTTTCAAACGCAGAACAGGATGTAGAGAGTATAATAGGCATCTATGGTGCATAGGTGCAGACTAGCTGACAACGCAACATGACAAGCTTTCAAATCAAGCTCTGGAATACTTTTGGGCTTTATAAAAACAAGTGGTGCAAAATCCATTTGCTGCTTTCCATATCCCAAAGGAGAACGTTTCTGCCCACTCTGTCTGTGCTGTGGAGTTAAATAAACCGAGAATTTCAGTCTCATAACAGATTGCTCTTGATAACAGTAAACAATTTCTTTAGTGTGCTCTGAGTTTTTAATGCTAATCAATATCTTTTTTCAGAACTTTTGACATTTTGAAAGAAATTTACAAGAGTTGAGAAAATCCTTGAACGTTTTCCTAAGTAAAATAATGCACCAAATTTTTA